>NW_020438937.1:9664-19298 GCF_000699045.2 Agrilus planipennis
TTTTTACGTAATTTTCGTATTGTATCAATTAAATTTTCTTTAATTGAAATTGTATTGAAAATCTGTTGGCACCACGTGATTCCTCACATTTTTTTACATGAATTTCACCTATTGGATCTTTCAGAATGATTGTTTAACAGATCGAAAATTAAAGTGCGCTTTTTTATATTTACAGTTTTTACGTAATCAGGTCATAGACGTGCCATCAAATAATTTTGTCTCTGTGATTATTGGGAAAATAATGATAATAAATAATATCAACTCAAAATTCTACTAGAAAATAGGAACATTTTGCAATGTTTAAATTATACGTGTAATTTAAATTAAAGTAAAATTAGTGTGACTTCTGTTTTTGCAGATTAGATGACAAATAACTTATGTAAGGGTTGTAAGATGTTAATTTTAGCAGAATGCATGCTGAACTAGAGTCATCTACCAAACGGTTTGTAACTGCGAGTTTTTGATGTTATTAATCTCTGAAAATGATAACTCGCACGTATAGGTTGATGAAAACATTTATTAAAATATCATACGCCAGCTTTTTCAAAAAATTAAATGTGTTTGTTATTGCATTCCATGTTTCCAAAATTTTATTATTAGCATTTTCACCTGTATTGCCCTGGCAGTCTTTCTGTTTCAATTATTTCTAACTCTTTCCTTGTTCCAACAACTTTTTGAATCATATTGAACTAGACTCAAATGTCACATCAGGGTACATAATAAACTTTCGTACCTATTAGTATTTCCGATAATTCTCTGAAGTGAGAAAATCTTGCTGAAAATTCCTTGATTAAAGAATCAATCACAGAAACATTGTGACGTGCCCAAAATATTGTGTCGCGTGCCACCAATGGCACGAGTGCCATTGGTTCGCCATCCCTGACCTATGCCATTCTTAATCGCGATTATTTGCTTGTAATGGGAGGTCGGTGTTTTGTAACGTAATATTTGAGGGGTATGCAGAAAACGAGGCGCATCGTGACGAATGGATGAGGAGAAACGACGTAGTTTATAAACGGCACCGAAAGAAAAGAATGTTGATCGGTTACTTCACATGTAATCTCCCAATAATATAATGATTAGGTATAGTCCAAAATCTCATGTCGTCGCCTGTGCAAGAGACTGACCTTATTGCATTCACAATGTATACCGCCAGGAATGTAACAAAGGTCAAGATTCATAAGATTCTGAACCAATTCTACTATGTATCTATACAATAACCTATGCAATTGCGGGGTCCATCCAGAAATGGCAAATACGTGCAAGGAGGTCGTTTACTTTTATTTATTTCAGTAAATCGTTCCGGATCGAATACCTCCGGGTTTGGATAATATTCTGGATCCCTGTGTATACCCAAAATTGATATGCATACCTTTACCCCCTTTTGGATAACCAAATTGGTGCCTTCTACGCGATAATCTTGTATACATTTTCTGATCGATATGGGGAGGGACGGATACTTTCTTAATGTCTCTGGAATAATAAACGTTACATGTATAAAAAATGATGTCATCGAAGGATTCGGACCTAGTTTAATATTAGTTCTTTGTTTCAATTCCTTTTTTAATATTTTAATATTCAAAATAAAATATCAACCCCTATACAAACGATCGACAAGTAATTTTAAGTCCGGATGTTTTTGAAAATTTTTATTGAGGTCCACTAAAAACATACTCCTTCCTCCAAAAGAGGTCAAACTTGCCTTGTTACCTTCAGAAAAATATTTTTTTTAAATAACTTGAGTAATTTGCTTTCAAAAAATTTTTGCTGATCCAGTTTTTGACCTTCGGCGATTTGGACCTGAACCGCGGTCTGCCAGTTGCCGACCGTTGCCCTGTACGATGGCTTTCCCACTTAGTTTAAAGTAGATTCAAACAACTTAAGTAAATAATTGATATAACTTTTCTGGCGTTCTGTATTCCTAGCTCTTATTTATACATTTTGAAAATATAATATTGGTAATAAAATTGCAGAGAAATCATGATCAATATCACCAATCATGAAGTATATTACTATAATTGCTCATCATATTAAAGAATTAAAATTTAATTATTTTTTCTCACCGTCCGTTACTCTGTCAAGGTATTCCATTTCCGTAAGAGCCTCGTAAGACAATAGTCCATTATGTTTCTCCAAAACCGTTGTCACCTCTTTGCGCAGCTTCTCTTGTATTTCAAGATTACAACCAAGTTCATAAATAGCATGTGTTAAAGCGGACGAGGTTGTTTCGAAGCCAGCGTTGAAGAGCAGCAGTGCCTGAGTCGCAATGTTAGTTTTTTTTACTTTCTCGTTGGTCTCGTTTTTCTCCAATTCCATTAATGATTGAAAGAAATCGTTATATTTTGCATTGTTCTTAGTTCTATAATCAAAAACTTCATCCACAATGTTCATAAAAAAATCTGAAACATCTTTCGGAAATACACCCAGTCCTAGGTACCTTGCCAATTTAGGGAAACCTCTGGTGAATGTTGCTTTCAGAAGTCGAAACGGTGTGAAATGGAAAAGGCGTTTTCCGAATTTTCTAAAATCGGTGTTTGGATGTTCCATACTGTTACATTCTACTCCAAGTGAGCAACGGCCAATAATATCTGTTGTCAGGCATCCCATCAACTCCTTTATCTCAACAGGCTCCATTCTTCTTACATAATCGTCTATTTTTTTTACGAATCTTTCGTTATGTATTTGCAACAAGGGACACATTAGTTTTAATTTGCTTATAGTAAAAAGTGGTGTCAATTTATATCTCATATCTTTCCAATCTTGACCTACCGCCGTCAATAAATTGAAGCTTAAAGGATCGTGCTTTTTGTTATAATAAGCAACCCTGTCGGAAAAATAGTTGAAGTCTTTAATAAGGATGTTCTTGATGATGACTGGATCTACTGGTAAATAGAGTGGAGTAAAATAAACGTATATTCCGCCATGCTTTTGATTGCTTCTTTTAAAACTATTATAAGCATCTGCTACTGTTACATGTCCAGATGCAGTTTTATTGAATGGATTTCCCAGACTTCCATAAGGAAACTGAGGGCGTTTTACGGCAATGTCGAAGTTGTCCCAATACGTGTATCTTCGTTTAAAAATTATATATACTAACAAAATGCCGATTCCCAACGGCACAAGTATAGTCATTAACACAGATAATAATAGAGATTCCATATTTTTAATTTATTAAGAATGCACCTGCTTACGCCGACATAAACAAACTTATGTTTATAAAATTTATAAAAGGAATATGTTTAATTATTGAATATTATCTTATAATTTAGACAACTACTGTTACAACTTGATGTTTTTTGTAAATTATCTAGAATACATGAAAATATATTCGTTATTACAGTGCTCGAACTGCTTCTAACTTACCTATACGAATAATGATTATACTATAGTATCACCTGTAGAAACAATTAAAAGACTAGATAACATGGATAGTAAAGTAAAATAATATTTTCTAATGATTGTCGACTGAATGATATTACTATCTTTATTGACAAAAGTACCGCAAAAGTATTAACTAATCGGAATTAAACGGCATTGAAAATTTTTTCCCGGAGCAAATGAAAAACATACACCTTCCGTCCTTATTTTTATTTAGTTATTGTTACTTATATTTTGAAGAAGATCGTGTAAGCCATAACATATCTTTGTTTAATTTTAAATATGTAAAATTCAATGCGTAGTTATAGTCGTAATTAAAAATGGTCATTAATTCACTTTTTGTCAAGTCCGGACTACATTAGTTGCGGACATCAGTCCATTTCAATGGAATCTGTGAAAAAACAGACAAATATATTTTGATAATGACGTCAGGCGTCGGAGGGTGTGAGTAGGTGATGGGTAATACCCTCTGGGTATGATACATAGCAGTCGACATCGGCTTATGGGTCAATCGTAGAGCGATAGATTTCCTTAAAATAAATTAAGTAAGATTTGATTACGGGACAGAGTCTGTTGTAATAATATCCTTCGTGAAACGCCAAACGTTCTATATCAACCAGCTTCACTTTCCTTACACAATCATTCATTTTATCCGTGAGTGATAGAACTTAAAACTAATGAACTTTTTATAAAATTACTCAAAATCGCAAACCTATGTGGGATTTCATAAAGAAACTAAGTCTGTTGTAACTACAAAAAATACAGATTTGTACTTCTTTTAACTATCCTGTCATCATAAGAATCCTGTGGTTGCCTACTTATAATCAAGGAATCATAATTTGGTGCATGTCCAGATGATGATAATGATTCTGAATAATCAATATGGAAAGCAATAGAGTAATATTCGTTAATTTTAAATAAAAAATAGTCGTTTCAAATTAGTATGTATATCTAAAACAAGAATAAAATTCGCTATAATTAGTGATATTGGGATATTTCCAAAACTTTTCTTCGTTTTTGACTTTAATGATTGCATCAGTTTGTAGTTACAATTTTATTTTCAAGTGCCTTCTTTTCTATAAGACGTCTGACGTATTTTCATAAATATATTTCACATTTAATTCTATGTTGAAAGAAAAAAAAACTGCATACGTTTAATTTTTTCGAAATTGTCAGTCAACTTTTTAATTTCTCACATATTATGACAATCTGGATCGACCACATTTGGAAGATGATTCGCATAATAAATTTTGTTTTATATTATGCGTTAATTTTAGGAAAGGAATTAATTAATAAAAACAAGAAAAAATAGAAATTGCTTGTAGTCTTTATTTAAATNCGACTTCATCTTGTTCCCTACCATGAAGAAATGACTAGCGAGAAAGAAGTTTAGCTCAAACGAGGAAGTCATCGTCGAGACAGGGGGGGATTTTGGAGAGTTCGACAAATCTTATTTTTTGGAGGGGTAAAAAAAATGGCAGGGTCGTTGGGAGAAGTGTATCTTTCTGAAAGGGGACTATGTTGAAAAATAAAAAAACTAATTTAAAAAAAAAGGTGTCTTCATTTCTAACACGGGTACTTATTGAACCGCCCTCGTATATGAAACAGTCTGTTGTCCCTAACTTCAAATTCAAGTTTGCGACGTTTATAGCTGAAAGTACCGAATTTTTAAAAACGCTGCTTAGCAAAGAACTTATTCCGGAAGCTAAATTTAGAGAAAAATTCACTCCCTTCTGTCCAATAATTGTTCTTAAATACACCCCTGATTAAAATGATACATTACTAAACTGAATACTTTATTATTCATTTGAGTCAGATGTCTTAACAAACTTTTGTTACTGGATACGTTCAAAATCGAGATAAATTTCATCAGAAAATCGATAAGTTAACGAATGCTTATCCAATCGTGGTATCCCAGTCTTCGGATTTAGTGTGAATCTGAATTGTTTTATGACATTCACTACTCCAATTTTGACTAACAGTAGTCCAAATCTTAATCCTAAAACCGAAACATTTCAATATTAAAAAAAAGTATTCAATAATAATATATATAACCAACCTATACAGTTTCGAGGGCCTTCACCGAAAGGCAAAAATGTGCAAGCTGGCCGTTTACTTTTGTTTTCGCTATTAAATCTGTCAGGGTCAAATTTTTGCGGATTTGGATAATATTCTGGATCAGAGTGAATACCCAATGTTGATACGATAACTTTCACCCCTTTTTTGATGACCACATTGCTGTTTTCTATCTTATAATCTCCTACGCATTTCCTGACCAGTAAAGCTACAGGTGGATACTTTCTTAGCGTCTCTGTAAAATTGGATTGACAATCTTTTGGCTAATAATGTGCAAAGTAGAATTAGCACAGCTACAACAACTTTCGAAAAATTATACCCTAGTTATAAATTGAATAATGAAAGAGATAAATCATTGTGTTAAAATTAAAGTAATTCCAGATTCTAAAGACAAAGTACGCATATTTTTCATGTCTAGATTTAATTTTTACTATTTTCATTTATTTAAAATTGTACTGTCAAATAGCTTAGTGTTGTTAACAGACAACTGTGTTGTTTCTTTAATGTAATTGTTTTAATTTTTTTTTTTCATTTTACAGGTAACCAGTAAAAAATCTTTAAAGTAGAAAAAATTAAGTACGCCTTATCATTAAAATTAAATTTGACTACAATTACTTAGTCCATACCGTCAATAACCTTATTAAGATACTCCATTTCCATCAGTGCTTCGTATGTTAACTTCTCGTCGTGTGTTTGAAGAATCGATAACACTTCCTGTCGTAATTTATGTTGTATATTAGTATTAAGAGCAAGTTCGTACAATGCGAAAGTCATAGCGACAGAAGATGTCTCAAAACCTGCACTAAAGAAAACAAAAGTTTCTGCTGTTATTTTGTTTCTCTTCTTTATCTGATCTTGTTGGTCTTTTTCTAGCTCCAGTAGTGTTTGAAATAAATCATTTCTTTTCACATTATTTACTTGTCGATGTTTGATGTTTTCGTCTACAACTTTTAAAAAAAAATCTGAAATTTCCTTCGGTAAGACACGTATTTTTAGAAAGCGTGCAACTTCAGGAAAGTTTCTGGCAAATGACTTTTTAATCATATCCATCCTTGTAGTGTCGAATACTCTTTTTCCGTTGGTTCGAAAATCAGAGTTGGGATTTTCGCAACTGTTACATTCTATACCAAAAACGCAACATCCTATGACATCTGTCGAATAGCAAGCGAGTATCTCTCCGATCCCAAACGGTTCTTTCGTTTCAATCATATTGTCAAATTTATTTACTAATCTATCACTGCAAATCCAAATTGTATCAAACATTTTCCTCATTTTCCCTGATGTAAATGTTGGAGTCAATTTAGTTCTTATTCTTCTCCAATCGTCACCTTCCAGTGTCAATACATTAGCGCTTAGTGGATCATCTTTTTCATTATAATATATAGCATGGTCGGTGAACGAATTAAAATCTCTGATGAAGATATTCTTGATTATGAGAGGATCCAGTGGCATATATAAGGGATTTAATAAGACGAAAAGTCCAGCATGCTTTTCACCCTTTTCTTTAACTTGTCTGTATATTTTTGACAAAGTAACGCCAAATGATTCCTCTCTATTTATTATGCCTCCTACGCTTCCACATGGAATAACTGGAGGGACCACATATAAGTCATATTTATTCCAATAAGTATAGGCACGTTTAAAATAAAAGTAAAGAAACATAACAAGCGTTCCAAGGCAAATGAGGATATTTGCGAGAGTTGATGAGATCGAAAGAGCCATGCTAAAATTAAAACTTGTGCTTTTGTGGCTTTAATTTGCACATAAAGCGTAGGTACTTTTACCGAGGATAATAACACCTTGAGTGTCGAAATGCGTTTTAAGAATGAACGTAATGCACAAAATTCAACAAAAGGCACTCATACACTTACATTTTTAATACAAAATTGTTCAATCATTGAAATTGTCACTTTTATCAGCTATTGTTAAAAGTCAATGTTTTTTTGGAACTTATCTGGAAAACATGCAAATGTTTTGAATAACTAAAATGTTACAGCAGCTCTATGTAATATCTCTATGAGTGATGTAAGTCAGGATTACAAGCAATAAGTTATCAGCAATGTTATGACAGACGAGTTTGTATCTTAACCATCCTTGAAGAACGTCAATAGTATTAGCATTTTTTATTATGTTCTGCTTGGGAAACCTAAAACATCAACTTAATGATTCCAAATTTTTTGATGTTCCAAACTGAAAAGTTGCAATTATATGCTTCGTAAAACACCAAATGTTTTATCTCAACGTGCTCCACCCTCCATACACAATCATTTATTATACCGTGAATGTTAGAATTTTCATAAAGAAACTAAGTATATTGTTGTTTGCAAATCATAATTGTGAAAGGCCCACACACCCAACTGAGGATTTATTAGGGTGTAACTACAAAAAAAATACATCAGATTTGTACTTCTTTTAACTATCCTGTCATCACGAGAATCCTGTGACTGGCTACTTCTAATCAAGGAATCATAATTTGACGCATGTCCAGATAAAGATAATGATACTGAATAACCAATATGGGAAGCAGTAGAGTAATATTCGTTAATTTGAAATAAAAAATATTTTTTAAATCCTTGTTAAAAGGAAAGGAAAACTGCATTTCAAAAACAAACCTATTCATGTTCATTGTAGTTCGTTAAAAATGAAATTTTATTTTTAAGTCGCCAAGATTTAATCAAAAACTGATAAATTTATATCTTCTAAAATTATAAGAGATAATAATAATCATAACAAATCGCTCTGGATAACACTTATGGTGCAAACCCTTGCAATAGCAAATGTATGAGAAAAGAACTTATTGTTTATTACAGCTAAATTCAGCTGGAATTGTAATATTGACTTGCACAGTTTTGCATGTGGAGCTGAAGTAGGTACTTCCCCCGCGTTCTAATACCAGACCTGGCTGACGCTGCTGCTAGCCATAAGTAATATTTGAGCTACGATACTGATGAGTGTTTTATCGTTCTGTTTCCGTCAAGACGGATCGGATTTGGATTTTTATGATCCTTTACTTTCTATCGAAGTATCGTATCAGCTTTAATAAGCCTACTTCGGTGTAATGATATTTATTAATATGTTGCCGGAAATGTATGAATGCTGTATTTTATTATTTATATCGTCCTTGATAAACAAATGTGAACATCAGTCGGCGTCGATCAGATTTATTCGTACAGACTATGTTAGAAATACGATATGTCTTTTCTTTTCTCCAAATTTCATTAAAAATTTACTGTAAACTACAAAGTTACTGTAGAGGATCTCACATGCTGGACCCCCTTAGATATTAACTTAACCCGATGCAACATAAAATTTAAAATAGCAAGCATTGAACTTCAGATAAACGAAAAGATATTGTTTAATGAAAAACTATGCACTGCTTTGTTCAAATCGAAACTTTTTGCGATTTTTCTCTGGATAAACACGGTTGATAAACTACTTGCTCAAGAAAATTTCGTAGCCGAAACCATACAAAAAGGAGCTAGACTAGGTTCATGATTGACAGAAAAAAAACAATGCTTCGGAGTATCGCAGATTGTATATTTATCTATATTATAATTATCACTTTGTGTGATTCTTATCGTTGAACAATCATTTAATGTCATTCATTATTCACATATTGCAAGAATCGTTTTCATTCGTTTAATTTTGAAAATGGACGGAATAGTGATCACTTGAGATAATTAATAATTTTTCTCTAACAAGAGAAC
Organism: Agrilus planipennis; assembly: GCF_000699045.2. Lineage (NCBI taxonomy): Eukaryota > Metazoa > Arthropoda > Insecta > Coleoptera > Buprestidae > Agrilus > Agrilus planipennis. The sequence continues at coordinate 18,826 of NW_020438937.1, forward strand.
ATTAATTTTGCGTTAAAAGAATATCAAATTCTCAAAACTAAAATTCATAATTTATAGAGCAATAATAAAAAAATATTATAAATAATCAAAAATTAACAAGTCACAAAGACATTTACAAAATGGTAATTACAATAAACTAAATTTTTTTTAATAAAGCCACACCGTTTAAGCTTCATAAAAATTAACTAATTGGTTGTAGTTTTACATTTGTCAATAAATCTTATACCTTAAATTCACTAGATTTTTGTTTTCAAGTATTTTTTTTTATTAAGAACTAATGATACAATTGTGGCTGTCCTTAAACCACATTATTTACTTGGTTATGGTTGATAGGTATAGGTAATAAAGGCTTTGGTTAATGAAAAAACACTCCATCTTGTGCTATATTTTATTTGTTTATATTATTGTTTATACCATTAAAATCCCGCCCTATATTTATATATACTTACAGAAAACCATTTTTTTAATGACTT
>NW_020438937.1:20283-25474 GCF_000699045.2 Agrilus planipennis
GTGACAACAGCAACAAATTTTTCCTCATTAATTTGAGGAAGTGTGTAGTGGGCAAAAAAAAAAGAATTCAAGAAATGAATTTTCAGAATAATATTTCATATTAAACTAACTCACTTCTAAAAGATGTCTAAAAAAATTGTATGTATGTTTAAGCATAGTATATATTAGTTCGACGGATTTGTGACCTAATAAGTACGGTTTGTCGTTGTTGCTGTTGTCATCTCTCGTAGCTTAGTGGTCAAAGCATTGGCGCGTAAAGCCAAAGAGCCCGGGTTCGATTCCCGGCGGGGTGTGACAACAGCAACAAAAAATTTTTCTTCCTCATTAATTTGAGGAAGTGTGTAGTGGGTAAATATTCACAAATGAATTTTCAGAATAATATTTCATATTAAAGAATTAAAATTTAATTATTTTTTCTCACCGTCCGTTACTCTGTCAAGGTATTCCATTTCCGTAAGAGCCTCGTAAGACAATAGTCCATTATGTTTCTCCAAAACCGTTGTCACCTCTTTGCGCAGCTTCTCTTGTATTTCAAGATTACAACCAAGTTCATAAATAGCATGTGTTAAAGCGGACGAGGTTGTTTCGAAGCCAGCGTTGAAGAGCAGCAGTGCCTGAGTCGCAATGTTAGTTTTTTTTACTTTCTCGTTGGTCTCGTTTTTCTCCAATTCCATTAATGATTGAAAGAAATCGTTATATTTTGCATTGTTCTTAGTTCTATAATCAAAAACTTCGTCCACAATGTTCATAAAAAAATCTGAAACATCTTTCGGAAATACACCCAGTCCTAGGTACCTTGCCAATTTAGGGAAACCTCTGGTGAATGTTGCTTTTAGAAGTCGAAACGGTGTGAAATGGAAAAGGCGTTTTCCGAATTTTCTAAAATCGGTGTTTGGATGTTCCATACTGTTACATTCTACTCCAAGTGAGCAACGGCCAATAATATCTGTTGTCAGGCATCCCATCAACTCCTTTATCTCAACAGGCTCCATTCTTCTTACATAATCGTCTATTTTTTTTACGAATCTTTCGTTATGTATTTGCAACAAGGGACACATTAGTTTTAATTTGCTTATAGTAAAAAGTGGTGTCAATTTATATCTCATATCTTTCCATTCTTGACCTACCGCCGTCAATAAATTGAAGCTTAAAGGATCGTGCTTTTTGTTATAATAAGCAACCCTGTCGGAGAAATAGTTGAAGTCTTTAATAAGGATGTTCTTGATGATGACTGGATCTACTGGTAAATAGAGTGGAGTAAAATAAACGTATATTCCGCCATGCTTTTGATTGCTTCTTTTAAAACTATTATAAGCATCTGCTACTGTTACATGTCCAGATGCAGTTTTATTGAATGGATTTCCCAGACTTCCATAAGGAAACTGAGGGCGTTTTACAGCAATGTCGAAGTTGTCCCAATACGTGTATCTTCGTTTAAAAATTATATATACTAACAAAATGCCGATTCCCAACGGCACAAGTATAGTCATTAACACAGATAATAATAGAGATTCCATATTTTTAATTTATTAAGAATGCACCTGCTTACGCCGACATAAACAAACTTATGTTTATAAAATTTATAAAAGGAATATGTTTAATTATTGAATATTATCTTATAATTTAGACAACTACTGTTACAACTTGATGTTTTTTGTAAATTATCTAGAATACATGAAAATATATTCGTTATTACAGTGCTCGAACTGCTTCTAACTTACCTATACGAATAATGATTATACTATAGTATCACCTGTAGAAACAATTAAAAGACTAGATAACATGGATAGTAAAGTAAAATAATATTTTCTAATGATTGTCGACTGAATGATATTACTATCTTTATTGACAAAAGTACCGCAAAAGTATTAACTAATCGGAATTAAACGGCATTGAAAATTTTTTCCCGGAGCAAATGAAAAACATACACCTTCCGTCCTTATTTTTATTTAGTTATTGTTACTTATATTTTGAAGAAGATCGTGTAAGCCATAACATATCTTTGTTTAATTTTAAATATGTAAAATTCAATGCGTAGTTATAGTCGTAATTAAAAATGGTCATTAATTCACTTTTTGTCAAGTCCGGACTACATTAGTTGCGGACATCAGTCCATTTCAATGGAATCTGTGAAAAAACAGACAAATATATTTTGATAATGACGTCAGGCGTCGGAGGGTGTGAGTAGGTGATGGGTAATACCCTCTGGGTATGATACATAGCAGTCGACATCGGCTTATGGGTCAATCGTAGAGCGATAGATTTCCTTAAAATAAATTAAGTAAGATTTGATTACGGGACAGAGTCTGTTGTAATAATATCCTTCGTGAAACGCCAAACGTTCTATATCAACCAGCTTCACTTTCCTTACACAATCATTCATTTTATCCGTGAGTGATAGAACTTAAAACTAATGAACTTTTTATAAAATTACTCAAAATCGCAAACCTATGTGGGATTTCATAAAGAAACTAAGTCTGTTGTAACTACAAAAAATACAGATTTGTACTTCTTTTAACTATCCTGTCATCATAAGAATCCTGTGGTTGCCTACTTATAATCAAGGAATCATAATTTGGTGCATGTCCAGATGATGATAATGATTCTGAATAATCAATATGGAAAGCAATAGAGTAATATTCGTTAATTTTAAATAAAAAATAGTCGTTTCAAATTAGTATGTATATCTAAAACAAGAATAAAATTCGCTATAATTAGTGATATTGGGATATTTCCAAAACTTTTCTTCGTTTTTGACTTTAATGATTGCATCAGTTTGTAGTTACAATTTTATTTTCAAGTGCCTTCTTTTCTATAAGACGTCTGACGTATTTTCATAAATATATTTCACATTTAATTCTATGTTGAAAGAAAAAAAAACTGCATACGTTTAATTTTTTCGAAATTGTCAGTCAACTTTTTAATTTCTCACATATTATGACAATCTGGATCGACCACATTTGGAAGATGATTCGCATAATAAATTTTGTTTTATATTATGCGTTAATTTTAGGAAAGGAATTAATTAATAAAAACAAGAAAAAATAGAAATTGCTTGTAGTCTTTATTTAAATCAGTATTATCTAAACTTTACAAATTCACGATTAGATTCAAAGTAGTTATACCAAATGTTTTTAATACATCTGTTAAAAAGATACCTACATTAGTAAACGTACGTGTATTTACCTAAAAATTTCATTACTCAATACGTTCAAAATCGAGATAAATTTCATCGGCGAATCGGTAAATGAACGAATGTGTATCCAATCGCGGTATTCCAGTCTTCGGATTTAGTGTGAATTTGAAATTTTTTACTATAATAGCGAGTCCAATTTTGACTTGCATTAGTCCAAATCTCAATCCTAAAACACAAATGTTTCAAAACTGAGTAAAAATATTCAAAATTACGATAGCAACCTATGCAGTTTCGAGGACCTTCGCCGAAAGGCAAAAATGTACATGGTGGGCGTTTATTTTTATTCTCCTCGTTAAATCTCTCTGGGTCAAATTTATCCGGATTTGGATAATACTCCGGATCAGAATGAATACCTAATATTGATACGAAAACTCTCGTCCCTTTTTTGATGACCACATTGCTGTTCTCTATATTATAGTCTCGTGTACAGTTTCGGGCCAGTACAGCCACGGGTGGATACTTTCTTAGCGTCTCTGTAAAATTGCATTGACAATAAAGTTTTGGTGATATTGGATTGCGAACCCTAAAACATGGTTCTTACCATCAATGACCTTGTTAAGATATTCCATTTCCATTAGGGCTTCGTATGTTAAATTATCTTCGTACTTTTGAAGAATCGACGTTACTTCCTGTCTCAATTTGTCTTGTATATGAGTATTAAGGGCGAGTTCATACAATGCAAAAGTCATAGCGGTGGAAGATGTTTCAAAACCAGCATTGAAGAATACAAAAGATTGTGCTGTTACTTTGTTTCTTTTCTTTATCTGATTTTCTTCGTCTTTTTCTAGCTCCAGTAATGTTTGAAAGAAATCATTTCTATTTACATCTTTTATTTCCCGATATTTGATATTTTCAGCAACGATTTTTAGAAAAAAGTCTGAAACTTCTTTTGGTATGGCGCGTGTTCCTAGAAAGCGTGCGACTTTAGGAAAATTTCTGGCAAGCGCCATTTTAAACATTTCTGATCGTGTAAAATTAAATATTCTACTTCCATAGGTTCGGAAATCGGAGTTGGGATTTTCAAAACTGTTACATTCTATACCAAAAGCGCAACTTCCTACGATATCTGTCGAATAGCAAGCAAGTATTTCTTTGATCCCAGACGATTCTTTCGTTTCAATCATGCTGTCAATTTTCCTTACTAATCTATTACCGCAAAGCCAAAATGTAGTAAACATTTTTTTCATTTTTCCTGACGTAAATGTTGGAGTCAGTTTGATTCTCATTTTTCTCCACTGATCGCCGTCCATTGTCAATAAATTAACACTTATTGGATCGTCTATTTCATTATGATACAAACTTCGGTCAGTGAACGAATTAAAATCTTTGATGAAAATGTTCTTGATAATGAGAGGATCCAGTGGCATATATATGGGGTTTAATAAGACGAAAAGTCCCGCATGCTTTTCACCCTTTTCTTTAACTTGTCTGTATAGTTTTGATAAGATAACGGAAAATGATTCCTTTCTGTTGATTATGCTCCCTAAGCTTCCAAATGGAATGACTGAAGGAGCCACATGTATGTCATATTTATTCCAGTAAGTATACGTGCGTTTAAAGTAATAGTAACTAAATATAACAAGGGTTGCTAGACAAATCAGGGTATTTGTCAAAATTGTTAAGATCGAAAAATCCATGCTGAAATAGTAAATCATACGTTTGTGGCTTTCATTAGTGAAGAAATACGTTAAAAAAATATTGGTAAATGTCTAGTTGATGGGTGGGTGGGATCGAAAGAGGAGGACTCCCCCACCACTACCATAAAAAGATCGTGGCGGTCTCACCCCAATAAAAAGTTATGGGGGTAAGATGGGGTGGGGGTAGGGGGGATCGAAAGATGGTGGTCACCTGAGTAAAACCCCATAAAAAATTTGCGGCGGTCTCACCCCCATAAAAAGTTATGGGGGTTAAAGTTGATTATTTTGACAATTTTCATACACTATAATTCAAATAAAATTCAATAAAACAAATGTTAAATGTTTGAAATTATTGTTT
>NW_020438937.1:25807-29206 GCF_000699045.2 Agrilus planipennis
CTGTTTCTGCCTCTAATATGTCTCTGACTAGACCTTCATGCCTGAGAAGGTGTCCTACCAACCTATCTCGCCTATGTCTTATTGACTTCCATAGAGTCCTCTGTTCTCCTATTCTTTCCAATACCTCTTCATTTCTAACCTTTTCTACCCACGTTATCCTCATCATCCGCCTATACAAAATATAAAAATAAGTTTTGTCGGAAATACGAATGATTTAGACAGTTGTATAAAACTAATAGAATTGATATTAATGACCTCTTTATTGCGCAACACGCTATATATGTACAGATGTATTCGTATAGATACTTGACGTAAAATTCATATGCATACAATAATACTTGCAGCGTTGAAATATCGACTCATAAACAAGATATCGATTGGTCAGATACATTTAAGCCACTTTTCTCATGTTAATAATCAACATTAAAGAGGTTAAATAAAAAAATCAACAAGTACTTATATATATCTACGATGTATTTATTGTTAATACTTTATTTTTAAAATCATACCTGAATGTTATAGCTGTAACGACTTTGCGTAGATCTATCGGTGATTATATAACACCTGTCAAGGCCTCTCAATACCACTATTACGTAGGGTGTCAAAAGAATACAACTTCTCGTAGTAGGTATTTGATTGTAGATTCTCGTTTTCTAATAGGATTAAATGAGAACGTAATAAAACTGTTTACAGTTGCTACGGTAGGAGTCCGCATCATTCCACACACAAGTGCATATAATTATGTTGACACACGTTGTGTACATTACAAATAATATGATGAATACGTCTCTTTTCTACACGCGTATACGTATATTCAATCTTCTAAATAATTTCAAAAACAAGTCCATTCATGATCATTTATTAATGTGCATATACACGCGTCCTATAGGTATATTCATTGTAGTTCGTTAAAAATTAAATTGAATTTTTAAGTCGCCAAGATTTAATCAAAAATTGATAAATGAATGAATGTATGCATTTTTCTATTANTAAATATGTCTTTTACGTCAATATTAAAAGCAATGACAACAACTCATTTAACTCTCGTGTGTTCATAAAATACGTTCGCTAGCAAGGCGGCAGAAGGGGTACCGAAATTGGACCTGGCGGAGGGAAGGGGAATAAGGAAATGTATCGTTACTTCACATGCAATCTCCCAATGATATAATGACTATAGTTCAAAATCTCATGTCATCACCTGTGCAATAGACTGACCTTATTGCATTCATATTGTACAATATATACCGCCAGGAATGGAACAAAGGTCAAGATTCATGAGATTCTGAACTAACTCTACTTTGTAAACAATAACCTATGCAATTGCGGGGTCCATCCAGAAATGGCAAATACGTGCAAGGAGGTCGTTTACTTTTATTTATTTCAGTAAATCGTTCAGGATCGAATACCTCCGGGTCTGGATAATATTCTGGATCCCTGTGTATACCCAAAATTGATATGCATACTTTTACTCCCTTTTGGATAACCAAATTGGTGCCTTCTACGCGATAATCTTGTATACATTTTCTGATCGATATGGGGAGGGACGGATACTTTCTTAATGTTTCTGGAATAATAAACGTTACATGTATAAAAAATGAATCAAAGAATTCGGACCTGGTTTAATATCGGTTCTTTGTTTCAATTTCTTTTTTAATATTTTAATATTCAAAATAAAATGTCAATCCCTATACCAACGGTCGACAAGTAATTTTAAATGGAGTCCGGATGTTTTTGAAAATTTTTATCGAGCTCCAGTACAAACACATTCCTTCCTCCAAAATAGCTCAAACTTACTTTGTTACCTTCAGAAAAATATAATATAAAATATAATAACTTGAGTAATTTGCTTTCAAAAATTTTTGGTGGTCCATTTTTTGACCTTTCGCGGTCTGGACTCGGACCGCGGTTCGCATGTTGTCGACCGTTATGTATTCCTAGCTCTTATTTATACATTTTGGAAATATAATATTGATAATAAAATTACAGAGAACTCATGAACAATACCACTAATCATGAAGTTTATTACTATAATTGCTCATAACGACAAAGGAGTAAAATTTAATTATTTTTGCTCACCGTCCGTTACTCTGTCAAGGTATTCCATTTCCATAAGAGCCTCGTAAGACAATTTTCCATTATGTTTTTCCAAAACCGAAGACACCTCTTTGCGCAGCTTCTCTTGTATTTCAAGATTACAACCAAGTTCATAAATAGCAAGTGTTAGGGTGGACGACGTTGTTTCAAAACCAGCGGTGAATAGCAGCAGTGCTTGCGTTGCTATGTTAGTTTTTTTTACTCTCTCGTTGGTTTCGTTCTTCTGCAATTCCATTAATGATTGAAAGAAATCGTTATATTTTGCATTGTTCTTAGTTCTATAATCAAAAACTTCATCCACAATGTTCATAAAAAAGTCTGAAACATCTTTCGGAAATACAACCAGTCCTAGATACCTTGCCAATTTAGGGAAACCTCTGGTGAATGTTGCTTTCAGAAGTCGAAACGGTGTGAAATGAAATAAGCGTTTTCCGAATTTTCTAAAATCGGTGTTTGGATGTTCCATACTGTTACATTCTACTCCAAGTGAGCAACTGACAATAATATCTGTTGTCAGGCATCCCGTCAAATCATTTATCTCAGCAGGCTCCATTCTTCTTACATAATCGTCTATTTTCTTTACGAATCTTTCGTTATGTATTTGCAACAAGGGACAGATTAGTTTTAATTTACTTATAGTAAAAAGTGGTGTCAATTTATATCTCATATCTTTCCAATCTTGACCTCCCGCTGTCACTAAATTGAAGCTTAAGGGATCGTGCTTTTTGTTATAATAAGCAGCCCTGTCGGAAAAATAGTTGAAGTCTTTAATAAGGATGTTCTTGATGATGACTGGATCTACTGGTAAATAGAGTGGAGTAAAATAAACGTATATTCCGCCATGCTTTTGATTGCTTCTTTTAAAACTATTATAAGCATCTGCTACTGTTACATGTCCAGATGCAGTTTTATTGAATGGATTTCCCAGACTTCCATAAGGAAACTGAGGGCGTTTTACAGCAATGTCGAAGTTGTCCCAATACGTGTATCTTCGTTTAAAAATTATATATACTAACAAAATGCCGATTCCCAACGGCACAAGTATAGTCATTAACACAGATAATAATAGAGATTCCATATTTTTAATTTATTAAGAATGCACCTGCTTACGCCGACATAAACAAACTTATGTTTATAAAATTTATAAAAGGAATATGTTTAATTATTGAATATTATCTTATAATTTAGACAACTACTGTTACAACTTGATGTTTTTTGTAAATTATCTAGAATACATGAAAATATATTCGTTATTACAGTGCTCGAACTGCTTCTAACTTACCTATACGAATAATGATTATACTA
>NW_020438937.1:29253-70074 GCF_000699045.2 Agrilus planipennis
GGTTAAAAGTTGATTATTTTGACAATTTTCATACACTATAATTCAAATAAAATTCAATAAAAAAATTATTTTGAAGCGGGTGGAGGTGGGGGATCGAAAGAGGGTGGTCACTTGAACAAAACCCGATAACCTAACCTAACCTACCCTATTGATAAAGATACTTAAATAATGTTTTATATAACTTTCTCAATATTTTTATGCAGTTTTCCATTAGTTTTACCTTTGAATATTGTTTAAGAATGACTATATAAATATTTACATGCCTAGAAATGTATAACAATTGGCATGTTTATTAACTTTGAACCCCCATAACTTTTTATGGGGGTGAGACCTCCACGAACTTTTTATGGTCCAGTGATAGGGGAGACCTCCTCTTTCGATCCCCCATCTAGACCTTTACCAAAGTATTTTATTTATATTAACTATAAAAAGTGTAAAATCTACCTGTGCCGTGGTTTTAATTATTTATAATTACTTATGCATGATTATTTATAAAAAAAATAATACATTCGAGACAATGTCTTTTTCATTACAAGTGAGGGTCTTCCTTTAATAAAATGCTAACTTATATATAGAAAGAAAATAAAAATAAAGAAAACAAAAGGTTGCTGAAAAAAGCCAATAATAATTATTTTAATTCCTAGCAATACTACACTCCGTTCCGCCGCTGACCTACAGTTGTATAAAACTAATAGAATTGATATTAATGACCTCTTTATTGCGCAACACGCTATATATGTACAGATGTATTCGTATAGATACTTGACGTAAAATTCATATGCATACAATAATACTTGCAGCGTTGAAATATCGACTCATAAACAAGATATCGATTGGTCAGATACATTTAAGCCACTTTTCTCATGTTAATAATCAACATTAAAGAGGTTAAATAAAAAAATCAACAAGTACTTATATATATCTACGATGTATTTATTGTTAATACTTTATTTTTAAAATCATACCTGAATGTTATAGCTGTAACGACTTTGCGTAGATCTATCGGTGATTATATAACACCTGTCAAGGCCTCTCAATACCACTATTACGTAGGGTGTCAAAAGAATACAACTTCTCGTAGTAGGTATTTGATTGTAGATTCTCGTTTTCTAATAGGATTAAATGAGAACGTAATAAAACTGTTTACAGTTGCTACGGTAGGAGTCCGCATCATTCCACACACAAGTGCATATAATTATGTTGACACACGTTGTGTACATTACAAATAATATGATGAATACGTCTCTTTTCTACACGCGTATACGTATATTCAATCTTCTAAATAATTTCAAAAACAAGTCCATTCATGATCATTTATTAATGTGCATATACACGCGTCCTATAGGTATATTCATTGTAGTTCGTTAAAAATTAAATTGAATTTTTAAGTCGCCAAGATTTAATCAAAAATTGATAAATGAATGAATGTATGCATTTTTCTATTAGAGAACTAAAAACTTTTTGATAACTTCGATTTAGCAAATTTTCGTATGTTAACGTTGATATACGGACGATACTTCTCTCAAAATGTGTAATATTTACGTGACCCATATTTTATTTTTACTTCAATTTTCCACATGCTTTACTTTTATAAAATTGTTTGTTGCGGAGGTATATGACAGATGTAAATGTAACTAAATGTATTTACGGTGGATTTCGGGTATAACGACGACGAAGGGACCACTGTAATTTCTGAAATCCTATGACATTGTTAGTTACTTAATAGTGGATTAATATGCAATATTAATTCGAAATCATTTTTTCGATTGTTTATTTATCGACTACAAACTACCTCAAATTAATGTCACCTCTCGTAGTTTAGTGGTCAGAACATTGGTGCGTAAAGCCAAAGGTCCCGGGTTCGATTCCCGGTGGGGGTGTGACAACAGCAACAATTTTTCCAGCATTAATTTGAGGTAGTTTGTAGTGGGTAAATAAAAAATCGAAAAAATGATTTCAAATTAATATTGCACTGTAATTTCGTTGTTATATCCGGAAGTCGTTACAGGCAAAGGTATAGAGATACAGCCACATATATATAATTTTCACCATTTTTCAATTTTAAAACGATTTCCGCCTTTTTTTAACAGCTAATGTGCATCAAGGAGTCATTTTTATTCAAAAGATTGCTAAACAGTTGCTACTCAGAATATCACTTTGTAACTGAACTATTTTAACGTATAACATCTATAAACAAACGATAAAGGTCACCGTACTTGCTGACCATGTGTGTGGATGTTAACAAAAGATAAGAAAGCTCTTTGCATTTTTGGTGGCCGACCCCGGTCGCTATATCTGCATGGGATTACTAGGGATTTGTTACAAATGATTCATTAAAAACAATCGCTACACTCGAACTCGGCGTTACATCCGAAGTCGCTATAACTACAAGAATTTTGTACTAAAGTATCCTTTAAATTCAAGGGACTTAGATTTAATGTCGCTATAGCAAAATGGTCGCTACAATCAAGGTCGTAATAAATGAAATTCTTGGGTGAAACAACACAAATTAAATGGTCTGCTGTTTTATATTGCTAAATGGTTCGCCAAACGCGTGACAGTGACCGCGTGTCACGGTCAAGCACAGTTATAAAAATGGAAATGATATCCGGAAACATGGAAATGCTTTATGGTCTAGATGTTGCCGCGGCCGTGTCCGACGTGTCTTGTCCGTCCTGGGATTAATGAGGACGTATCTCAGCCGGGAAATTGGGATTTATCGCCACATATTTCCCCGTTTATTAAGATTTATACAGAGCGCGCACACGGTGCAGTCTATCGACCTACTGTATTCTTTCAAAAGTAACAGGGATGAACACTATGATGCATCTTCATGAGGTCATTATGCTTCAAGTATCCGTTGTATGACCAAGCATTCGGAAGAGAATCCTAAGTATTTTTTTTCAATTCAAAAAGTATATTTTAGTTTTTTTATTAAAGTATGTCTTTCTGCTTTTTAGGGGCCTTATCACGGGGTTGCATTGTCTTACTATCGTATCATTCTCGATTTCATAATTTTAGTGATTTACCTTTCATTGTGAGATAAAATATTCACCTATCATCATCGTCATCATCATCATAAGGTCGTCAGTCCTAAGACTGGTTGCACACGCACCTCCACTCTTTCCTATCCTGAGCTAATCTTCGCATTTCCCTAAAACTAGAACAGCCACATCCTTAACTATTTGCGAATAGTAATCTAATCTAGGTCTACCTCTACCCCTCTTAACGCCTGTTTCTGCCTCTAATATGTATCTGACATGCCTGAGAAGGTGTCCTACCAACCTATCTCGCCTATGTCTTATTGACTTCCATAGAGTCCTCTGTTCTCCTATTCTTTCCAATACCTCTTCATTTCTAACCTTTTCTACCCACGTTATCCTCATCATCCGCCTATACAAAATATAAAAATAAGTTTTGTCGGAAATACGAATGATTTAGTAGTACTATTTGAAAGAGACGGTTCCACCTGTACTATGCAGAATAAATAACATAAAGTGTATTCGGGTATCTAAAATTTTTCAGATTTTCAATAATTATCTTAAAAGGGCTCATCAAACATATAAATCTTTCTATAATAGTTCTTAAAATGGAATAATCTATTTCTATCATCGGAGGGAGTGCAGAAGTTTTTATAAACACCACAAGATACCTGGTCTCAAATCTATCAATTTCAGTAGTATCGGTATTTGCCCATAAATTTCCTGAAAAGGTATTATTAGGTAGAAAGATGTCACCCTAGGTATAATCGTTATATAAGTGGAAAGGAGGAATAAAAACGGTTCGTATTAAAAATATTTTTAAATGCAATTGTGGGATGTAGGATTGTAACCAAATGTATATTGCTTTCCTTATTTAATTGGCGTTTAATTAAATTCTTAGTTTTCATTGAAATAAGTCAAGATTAGATTGGACTCGTACAGAATAGTGTTTCGTAGCCGTTGATAATTTTCAACGTAATTACTGAAAAGTTAGTACGGTACCTAATATTTCAAATAATTCAAATTAAAGGAAGTCATCAAAATCAACCTTTCAAGAGTTTTCTATGTTTTTAAACATTAAGCCTTGTTTGGAAATGCTAGTGGGAGACATATGTACACGAAAATCATCTCAGTACTTTGAAAATGTTGAATGACGTGATAGATTAACGAAATTTCTTCAGATATTTTGTATCGATAGTTTAAATTTAGATCTTGCTTCTAAAAGATTAAAATTAAAATATTCTTTTGTTGCATGGTAAGAGAATAAAGAAAAACAGTTTCTTCCTCTTTCCCATGTGGTAAAGTCTTATGTAAATTATTACTTTTGGAAAATCTCGTAGTTTTTGTTTTCATTCATCAGTCTATGTCCAAATATCCTTCACCATAGGTAATAAGTACCTATCTAGATATATAAATGAGTATTATAGGGTTAATCTTCCTTGATATGGTGCAGGCAAATATTGGAGAAGTAGTATTTCATAGGTAATCTTTCAATTTTCTGCTGTTTTCTTCACACTATCTCAGTTTTGTGTCCCTAAACTGCACCACTCACCCATTTCGACAATTTTTGCAATCTGAATATACGTGGTCTGATAGCGTTGATCATAGCTTAACATTTTTAGTCCACCTGTCCAGGTCCAAGTTTTTCTGTGTTTTCTTCGAAGCATTTGGTCAAATATAGAACAATATTATTCCAATAAAATAATTCGAAGTGGTCTGTATTCTGTCGAAACTGCCTGCGACGCGCTGATGAGATCCAAAGAGATCGAAATCGCGATCCGCGTCTGGCAGTTTCGACAGAATACAGACCACTTCGAATTATTTTATTCGATTATGGTAACGTGCCTACCACGTTGAGGTAAGCTACGCCGGGATTCGTTTCAGCAAGTAGATATCCATATATTTAAATGGACCTTGTTGAAGCATACGTAATCCTAAAATGTAGCACTGTACTACAGATGGCGTTTACAGCGCCATTTGTCGTATTTTCTAATATTATTCCACTTCTCATCCATCTTCATTTCGTCATTTCTCCCCAAGTACCACCCATTTATTCCCACTAAAAGGAAGCTACCCAATAGCAAATAAAAGTTGTTTGTTTGTTGTACCCTTCAAACAGCTTTTATTATTACCCTGCGATAATTACCTTAACAGAATTATAAATAAGTATTTATTACTGTTAGTGTCAAATACGTTTCAGATGATAGGTAGCGTTTTATTTTGATAATTCACTTGACGTTGACTATGGTAAAGCAGATGGACGGATACTGTAACAAGGTGTCTCCCACACGGCAAACAACGTGGAATTATACGGCAATTTGTAGTTGGGGCTTTCGTTCTTGTTCCGTACGACTGCCTTTATCACTAATTGGCTTTACTGCTTCACATGTTATAATCTGACACAAAACATAATTGTCTACTGATAAAGGCTTTGTTCTCTTTGCTTTACTTCGATGTGCGTGTTTATGTTTGTTACAACCGGACAATCTGTTACGCTCCTTCGATTTTCACGATCTTGATCCTAACAAGATTATATGTCTTGTAGAAAATTCACCTTCTTACTTGAAATATCCGATCAAACAACGGAAAAATAACTTTTTCGTAAAAAGAATTATTTATTAAATTAAATTATGTAACCGAAATTAATACAGAAATTGATATTTTGGACACCGTATTACAGCAGTAAATAATTTTTAAACAACTTTTTTTGTGAATTGCTTTTTAATGATAAGTTAAATCCCAGCAAGTTACCTTAATAGGAAGGTATATACTGATCAGTTTTCCTGAAGATTTGAAAGGTAACATCGGGAGGTGTTGCAGAGTGCATCTCGTGATAGCAGCACAACGTGGGGGATGTAATAAGTATGCACAAATGTACCCCAGTTAACGAGCCGTCAGTGATTGAGAAAAGTTGCCGCGTTATCTAATCGCAAACATCAACTGACGAAACACACATACCTATTGGTGACCTTCGCAACAATTGTTACGTAGATAGGTCAATTGTACGTAATTATTAGTAATAATCACATATGGACGGTGCAAGGGGAATACACTGGCGGCATCACGCGGATACACGTCATCATTATTATAAATATAGGTAATTTCCCTGATGTTTATGTATGTCACTGAGTGGTGCGAGATGGCGCATTCTATTTCTTTTTCATTTACCTTCTTCTCCCTTAATTTTTCCGGAGTAGGTACTAATCAGACATAGTGTATATATGAAAAATCTTATAAATTATCAATGAAAATCATGAAAATTTTGTTTGCTTGTTGCTTCCTGTACTTCATGCCTTAAAAGCTCAAAAAATGCTAATGAAATCGTCAGACCAATTGAGAGATTTTTTTCAATACTTTGTACACGAAAAGTATTAATAATCTTTGGTAAGAGGCTAATACATAATATTGAATGAAATGAAAGTGTTCAGTTCGGCTTTGGAATAGCACGTTTTCTTGGAGCTCAATATTGACCAGAAACTTCTTCCATTGTTACAGTTTAGACCTGTGTAAGATAATTTCAACTAAGTCAATTATACAAACTGTTGCGACCTTAAATCAAATAATTTTATTTAAATATTATTGTACAATAAACAATTCCACTGTTATCGTTGGTAACTACTTTTGTTTTTTCGTTAAAAAATTCTACAGACTAATTGCTCATAGTTTATTCTATTTAATTTTGATAAAAACGTTCACTACAAGGTTCGAATATAATTTCCTCGAAACTACATACATATATATATATATAATATTGTATTTCATTAAAAGGGTACAATGCACATGGTAATAATAATTTGTTCCTGAATAATATGCATAAACAAACACCCGCGCACACACCTGTGGCCGCGCCATGGAACCGTTTAGCCTTTTATTATACAAATTTCCATGTTCTATTGTTGTACAAATTATCATATCATGGCATAATAACATAATAACCCTGCACCTATCAGCGGTAATAAAAGTGCGCCTTTGATGGCCTTGTTCTGTTCCTATGAATCCAATCTGAATGCATCAATATACTACACGTTAATTTATTCATTTCCGTTTTGTTACCTAGTGAACATCCGGCTTTTTAGCCGACAGCGAATGATTAATTTCAATAATTTTAAAAACAGCTATCGTAACACCTATAAACTAATGAACACAATCAGATTTGCTAAAAGCTCTAGATCACAAAAATGTAACATTGATAGATTTATTGACTACAGTTATATCTATATATCTATATTTTCGTTCTCAAGGCATTACATGAAATACACGATTATCCATTTTGAAACAGTATCCAACATACAGACAGACAGTATTGCCAAAAGAGTTTCGTTTGAGCTTTTTGAGTACATAATCCAAAAAATATAAGAATAAGAGTTCACCATATGATTGTATCGGCAATTCTAAACTGTAATTAGTATTTTTGAGCGCTGGACAATCAATAGAATAGTCGATTGCGTAATTTAAAAATCCCTTTTCTTTTTGCGGTATGCTTTATTGTTATTAAATTTTAATGACGTATTTATGTTAATATTATTATCAGTTAAATTCACAATAAGTCTACCGTTTGTGGTGATTATTCTGTAAATGCCGTTTAAAGGTAGCGAGTTAAACTGATTGGAATTGCTTACGCGTGCTGAAGAGATCTGAAGAACTTTTGTTTGATTTTATTGTCAATACTACTACTACTACTACTCCACTTTATCTTTAACATTCAATGAAAGAAGAAGTGAAGTTCTTAATAATGTAGAAAAGAAAGAGCAAAAGATACATTCCGAAATGGTCGTTATCAAAGGATTATCAACGGACATAATCTCAAGTTTATACATTTAAAAAGATATAATCGTTTGAACGGGGTCGAATACTGAAGCAATATTTTAAATTGCCTGGAAAAATGGCCTTAATTTACACTTGTATTACTTCGAAAGAGAAACGATCTGTCTCGCTCTCAATGAAACGTTGCTGCCTCGTGACGGAGACGGAACATCATAGCAGGCGAACTCATTGGTCCTCGAATATCGTCGAAACAAAAAAAAAAATAAACCCTTCCAAACCCTTCCTTCCAATTAAATACGGGAACAATAATTACTACAGCCTCGTTTGATTTTATACAAGGAGTTGTACAGCTTGATTAAAATGATAAGCGCTTAGGGAATCTACTACGTACGCCTTTTGTGACTGATAATTACATTTTAATTTATAGCCTCTAAAGGGGAGCTCATAAATTTTACAAAAGAACCAACTTAAATGAATAAAATAAGATCAAATTATGCGAGTTATAACTGGTTTAAATCTTTTTTAAGAAAATGATAAAATTATTTAACTTTTCGGGGTTCTCCACACAGTCTGCACCACAAAATAAAAAAGAATCCATCCGATAAAATCATCTTCATTGCAAAAGACTCAAAATTAAAAAAATGGATAAATCAAATTCGACTGTGAAAAAAATCAGTGTGTTACTGTAAACAACTTAGGAAATCAATTATTTACAACTAACAAATGAAAAAATATCTCCTGACTTACTTACTAAACTTATTAGGTGAACTCGTTAGTTTTGTGTTTTTAATTAACGTAATATCCGGGATTATTATGCAATATTCCATAAAACAAGGAAACCGTTTAGTTTATTTTCAATATTATACTATAAAAAGCACCAAGGTTAGATAATTTGTTTTAGCAAAAGATTGTTTATTGGTTTCTATTGTTAATTTCAAACGATTAATTTATTTATTCGTTTACTGTATATCGTAATTCATTACACAAACACGCAAGACCAATCGTTTATTATTTATTGGAATACTGTCATCATTACTACAATTACCTTTTCTAGAAAATATTTTTGCTACTCGTGCAGCATTATATACTTTAAAATCAATTAAATTTTAACAATTTTGTTACTATAATCTATTTTCCATTACCTACTTCTACTTAGTACATATTTGAAACTGAAAATTGGGTTCAAACTGTTTTTTGGTCTAGTATTATGTGACTAGCAACTTAAAAACCACATACATATACCGTAAGTGTATATACATATGTATGTATAGAATATAGGTAGTTTATCTTTTTTATAATTTCCTGGCACCTCATTTTGGGACAACATGCAACGTTCCCAATCGGATTTTAACGTAAATTTATTGAAATCCAAGAAGTAATTGGAACAGATACAGATGCTAAATCGTTTGTTGTTGTGGCTTTAAGGCTTCACGAATAATAACTATAAAATTAGTTAATAACTCTAAAAGCCAAAGAGAATCGTAATAAGACACATGTCGGACAACAAGGCATACAAACGTGAATTAAATGCCCATAAAATTGTTTACTGATGAGCTTCATATGTATCGAAAATGTATCATTGGTTGTGTAATAGCACAAGAGGTTGCATTTGTGTTCAGCATAAGCTGATGACATAGTTCATATTATTTATATATTCATGTTCTTACGACCGTTATGAATGGTAGTGGGATATTTAACTGACTTATGTTAAATTTTGAATTATTCGGCGTCTGAGTGGCTCTATGTCCTGTAATAGGTGGCTAATCCCTGATGTTTATTAATGACTAAAGTTAACACTGATGGTTTTTATATAAACAAAAATTATGCGGGTTTCTGGAAAATTTTGCGCATTTAAGTCAAAATGTAAGTAGATGTTTTTATTTTAAAAATTAGAGGTTACTGCAATGCATAAATATCAATGCAATGGATACAACAGGTAAAATCTTTATAGCAACTGCTTCATTAATCTCCAATAATGCAGACATTGGGTAAGATGGATATGGCGCAGATAAAGGAAAATTTTACGTAGTCTGTATAACGTACACCGTGATATTGTTATTATATATTTTTTAAATAATATAAAATGATTAGAATTGATACAATATGTAATTGGTCTGATCCCTGAAAAAGAAATTTGGTTAAAGGTGAACATTAAAAGCGTGTGTCAGAATTATTGGCCGTTTGAAATTGAAACAGACCCATATACAAAATAGGGATGCGAATAACCGGGTACCACAACGGTTACTGGTTCATATCTTCGTTTTGGTGGGCTTTCTATTAAATACCATTCTCGCCAACGTCTTAAACCACATTAAGTCCATAATGTTTATAAATACTAAAAATCTCCAAGATGACAAAATCATACTAATAAGTTATCGTTAATTAAAACCTAATATACCAGCAAGTGACAAAAATTGAAACAGTTCGGCCATACTGAGAAACTAAATATAAAAACTATATCGAAATAATTTGGTATAGTAATCAATAAATAATCCAAATTAGAACAAACGACCTACCCCAATACGATCTTAATTAGATACCAATTTTCATTAGATCATTAGGTAAATTTTTTATTATACTTTTTGTTTTTTTCTTTTTTCTTTGGTAGAATTACCCGGTACTGCCAGGTACATGGCGCCAATATCCGGTATTGGACCGGATCCTAAAAGAAGTGCCGAATTCGAACCGGGTAACTGACTCATCTCTAACATAAAGCATATGTACCTATATATATACATAAACGATACAATGTATATAGTGAGTTTCTGTGATTTGGAAATGTCAGTTGTTATGAGCAATAAAGCTATAACGGGGTCGTCTGGCAATCCATAAACTTACGGTTTCCACGAAACTGTGAAAGTTATTACCCGGCTTCTCCCGCGACAACCCTAACCCTTCTGTTATGACGAACTTGGGAAATGAAGTGATATCAACTGCGGTGCAATATAGCTGTTAAACACAACATCTCACCAGAAACTATATATTTACTCAAGAAACACGCGCCTTCGATAAACAACAATGTTATTCTCGAACCCTATAAATAACATCCAGCGCCGTTCTATCTCATATGTGCCTTATTTCTTACAATAAACAGTTTTCTGGTGTTTTCGTAATGGACATCTTTATGTCAAAAAATTACTGGCTATTTTCACATCGCTTTTTCATTAAACGCGATGATTTAGAACAACAATTAATATTTGATCAATAAGATGGATAATATACGTATATACATATACATTTTACTTCATGACAGAATAATGAATTTTTATAAAAATCATACCATTTTGCGTAAGGAACTAAAGGAACGATAATATAAAACAGACTGGTTACAAAAAAAATAATTAATCATTCCTTGGTCACAGTCTAATCTTGTATGGGGTCCTTCAGGTATTCTTAGAGTAAGAAGATTCCAAAAAAGTTTAATATTATTTGTTTAAGATACCTGTAGTAACCTATTTTCGGTAAAACTTCCGAATCGCCGCTTTTTCGAAAATGCAACTTTTTTTGCTGGAAATGACGTAAAATGGCCTAATTATGAAATTAAATAGAGCATTTTGTTAAGGTATAAAAATTCGATTTTTTTAATAAAATATTAAAGGATTGTATAAACGTTGTACGTTGCACGCCAAATTAATATTGTGCAACTAGTTAATTGGATCGTGATTTCGATGAAAAATAAACATTCACTGTTTTATTTAAAACATTTACTTGAACTTCTATTCTAATCAATAAAACTAAATTTCAACGTTTAAAATTAAAACTATCAAATTCGTCCGACAATGGAAACTATTTTCGATGGTTACTGCATGCAAAACTTACTTGTTTGAAAGATGAAATCTAAATGCCTAATTCTTAATGTACCATAAACTCTGTCTACAAACAGGTAAACTGATGAATATTATTTTAGCGGGGGTGAATAACTAGAAATTGAATATGGAAAGCCCTATCATTAAATATGAGCACAATCGCCATACAACATTTCTTTCCAGTTTATAAGGGTATAAGGTAAAATGTAAACTGATCCTGTTGTCACTAACTTAGACACTATTTAAAATTACAAATATGAATTTAAATTAAAAATATTTCAGTACCCAAAAAAGTGAAAAACTTAGGACTTAACAAGGATCATTTGATAGAACAGAGTAATAAATACTGAAATTTTACGATAATCTTTTGCTTCTTCATCTCTTACATTAAAATAATTGTGAAATCCAAAATTTTATGCGCAACTATCTAAACAATTTTTTGTCATTTTTTGTAAAACGGCTTTCCATAATACATGTAACAAAACGCGAAAACGTGTGGAATATCTTGCGTAACATGATCATGTTGGCCAACTATTACTTTCAAATTATATTTTACTCCAAACTTTGGTAGGTATATAAATACTTTAAAAGAAAAAAATTGTAAAAGACTAACAGTATGCGTGTATTTTACAATGTGACGTGCGTTTATGAGTCGATTGTTGTTTTGGTTTCGATCAGTCTTTGAAGCCGACACCAGATAAAAGAACGACGATTTGAAAAAGTACCTACGTATTTAATTAACAATGATTTACATGTCCGAAAAGATACTTGCAAGCCTTAAATCAATAATCCAATGCATACCACTGATATACGTATGTATTTGAACATGATCTGTTCAACATAACATTAGTTTATTTATTCGTGCCGACAATGCTCTCTTCTAATACTGTTTATTGATATTAATTTTAAATATATGTATTTTTGTAGATTTTAGTACCTAAATGTCGTTATTACGTAATACTTTCAAACATACGGACACTTCTGCAAAAATTTAATTCTCGAGACCTTACCCTTTCTCTAATACATAAATTGACCCTTCGTCCAACGCATTAATTGATCTTTTAGCTAACAAAATAGTACAAAGCACTTAAAAAAAGAAAAAAATATCGACAAGAATTAGTTTGTCTCTATATTTCCACCACATATGTTATCTAGACGTAAGATCAAAGAAGATTTCCTCCGTGGACATTTTTGTAGATCCCTTTTTTCAAACAGTGGTAGTTTCTTTTTGAAGTGAAACTTCTTTACGCACGGTAGAGTAAGTTCGTTTTTCATGCGAGTTGCTATGTAACGAAATCAAGCAACGGATGTTCCTCCTCTAGTCGGCCACGTAGTCGAGTTCGTAGTGGGGATCGCTTGAGTCCTGAGCGCGCTTCAATGCAACGTTCGTTACAGGCAACTCCGGCATGTATAGTGTAGCCCTACAAAAGGTATGAATGTACAGTCTATTTCAATTTGTTAGAATTGTGACCTTGAAGAAATCTGCGCAAAGATAGAAATACACACTAGGCGTGAGCAATACAGAAATAGTTGGAACAAGCTTGAACGAGCAGAACTCTCGATGGGCGGTCTTAGGAGATCGGCTAGAACTGTACAGTACTAGGCGAAAATGTGTAGCAATTTCGTAAAACAAAAATGTATATAAATTAACAATAGAAAACAAAGCAAAAGTTTTATGGGTGTGTAGAGCGTTAAGTTAATTCACTTGTTATTATTTTTGGCTAAATATGCTTTTAAATAAAGCATATTTTTAAATTTTAACGAGGCAGTTTAAATAATTTTGCAAATGGTACTGTACACTTTTGTCTAGCTCTTGCTCGATGATCGGTGAAGAAATGAGCTCCGCAGACAAATATGATTGAATTTGGAATTATGCTACGGCGCGTCCTAATAAAGAGAAGGGGCATATCTCTAACTTCTTGAAACGAACAGTATTAGTGTGTTTGTGTATGTGTGCCAACACTTTACAGTCGAAACCACGCCACTGATGCCAATATACAGAAAATATTGGGTTAAAAAATATATCGTTGGGTCTTGATTTTAATCTTGGTCTTGTTCGTTTCGGTCTTGGTCTTGACCTTGATAGTATAATGAGTCTTTTTTGCTCATCACTACTATAAATTGTATTTTTAACCCCTACCCCCCGAAAGAAAATCGTGCGTACGCCCCTGACTGTACAGACACACTGCGGCTGACAATGAGATATTTTATATTATAATCTTTTCGTTTGATGCTGGAATATTACATTCCCTTGGCATTACAAAGATAATTTTTTAATTAACATTTCAACATACGAACGAACGTTATCAGATACGTAGTACAAATGCATTGATTGTTATCTCACTAATACAAGAATTATGGTTAGTTTTGCCGTTGTTGTTTTTGTGTAATACAATGGAAATCAGTTGGTCGTTGGGAGCACGAAATTGCCAGTATATGATTTATAGCAAGCATAAAGAGAAAATTGTGCAATATCAAAAGTAATAAATTTGAAAGTAAAATGCGTGCACCAGCAATCGGCGTTCCACTAAATATATCATACGGCTAGAGAACAATAACTTATCCACCTGGTTATGGTTTCCAATTCCCACTGTCATAGGCAGAAAGATAGATTGTCGCAGATGAAACATAAACAAAGCCTTAAAAAGCTATTCATTAATGTGGCTGTCTCTTTATGAGGTCAAATAATAAAAGGAATTACGGTTTATAATACGTGCCCATTTACAAATCATGCGCTTTGTTCAAGGGTTACGTATTGCAGCTCTCTTT
This sequence comes from Agrilus planipennis, assembly GCF_000699045.2. Lineage (NCBI taxonomy): Eukaryota > Metazoa > Arthropoda > Insecta > Coleoptera > Buprestidae > Agrilus > Agrilus planipennis. The sequence goes on from NW_020438937.1 coordinate 43,574, forward strand.
GTTTTCTTCTTTAAGGAACGTATCCATACTACGTTTGGGGGGAGGGGGTTTCAAAAATACCACGCTTAATCATAGAGACGAAAGGGGGGGTTAGGTTTTAGCCACGTAGTCAGTATCCTCTAGAGAAATCTCGCGCTTTTTCAAGCTGTATTCAAAACTTTCTGTTTGCAAAAAATGGTTTAAAACAGTATTTATGAATTACTAGGTGGAAACTAGAGGAAGAGGGGGGGGGGCAAATATAGTTAAAAAAATGAGAAACATAGTATCGCTACGTTCTCTTAGCATTGTTAGCGCTAACAAAATTAATAACATTCTTAAAGTATTCACAAAATTCACGAAAAAAGTTTTTAGTTTTTTTAGTTAAGACGAAATCACTTGACCATATAAATATGTAATGATAATGAACAACATTGAATCATGATTTAAATTTACGAAAATTCTTTTAATCCCCTTATGTTATTCACTATTACGGTATGTTTTCTTTGTATTTTCTTCGACAAGCAACAAACTTTTTCCGATAGTATATGCTCTGTACAGTATAGTAGATTACAAACGCTATTTCGCAGTTTACTGTCAAAACATATTCGAGTTTAACTAATTCAGGTGCTTTTAAAACATATTAGTTAATTAAAATTCACTTGAACTTTTTAGGCATTTAGAATCCCGGCGAATGTATGGAAAAAGCAACAAATCTTTCGTCATTAACATAACGTAGTTTATAGTGGGTAAAAAATTGAAAATGAATTTTCATATTAATATTTAATTGTTAACCACTACTAAATGTTAAAATGTTTCATATATTTAGAGTGGGTTATTAATCTCAGAAGCCTCACAGTAAAATAACCGTGAAGTTTACGCAGCTAGGATTATCCAATTGTTCGCCCAATCAAGTTCGTTCAACTCTCCAAAACTAATGTTTTTGCTCGAAAATTCACCTGTTTACATGTTATGCATGTTTGTGTTGTACGATATAGGTATTTTTATATGTGATCCATATGAAATGTAGTAAAATTAGAGTCTTTTTACTTGCTAATTGTATATTTTATTTTTGCCTTTGTTATTTTAAACTGTACCGATTTCGAGATTGTTCGGCGCTGTTTTTGTCCCTGACTCCTATCAAGTTTTAATGCGGAAAGTCGTGAATTAATATTTACTTGACGTTCTTTCTAGAATATCACCTCAATACATTCAACCACAGTCAGTCAGTCAGTCAGTCAGTTGAGAGAACGGAAACGTTGAATAGCCAACGTAGGTTGTTTTTAATAAAGTTTACTCATCGCATATTTATGGCTTACTTTGACTGTTTTTGATCATAATATTTTGTACGCAGTCCGGTAGTAAAGTTTCAGGACTAATTCGTACAGGATTAAAAGGATAATGTAATTACTTTAACTTCAATATATCTCTACAAATAGCAATAAGCTCATTTATGCTTTCTAAAGGTATTTAAAACAGTATACTCTTCAAAAATTGGATGTAGAGATGTTTATTCAATCGTTAGTAAATTTTTTTATATTTGGTTAAGAACGAATAATATTCACTGGGGTTAAATGTCATGTGCAATAATGAGCATGATTGAGGATGCACCGACTTTTTTTCGTCCAAAATAGAAGGAGGAGACTGTGGTAAATATTAATTAAAAAATTAAAAGGAATACTCACCCCTAATTACCACAAATAAATTTTATATGAGCGGACACGGAGGGGTGAGTATTCCTTTTAATTTTTTAATTTTTTCGTCCAGTTTCCTTCTTTTTTTTTCAATTTTTTGTGAATTTTAATGTAGACCACCATCATTTTCTTCAGTTAAGTCAACATCAACATACAGAACAATTTCTGTATCCAAAAAATCGATAAAATTCCCTTTCCAGTCGATTACGTTATATAGAGTTATTTTGGTAACCTTTACCTTCTTCGAAATACAAATCATATGTTGTCGGGGGGGGGGGGAGAGGGAAATCCCTCAACTTTCCTCCACTATCTTTTTCCATACAATTTATATTGGTCTCCCTTATTTTAAAGCAAGGTTATAAATAAAAAACAGTACGAGTTCTTGATCATTAAGTCGTCTTTGCTGTTTTAATTGACAGGAATACAAGTTACGGAAGTCGTCTTTAATTAATTTTAACAAGAACTTTAAAGTTGGTGATTGATTTCTAATAAAGAATATTAGTCTTTAAACTTTTTGAAAGAGCTTCGTATACTCATACATACGTACACTCCAGCTACGCTTTACCTATCGGTTGTGAGCGATAAATTATTGTCAAACGCGGACCTATAACATGAACTATGCAGCTGATGCTTTTAATATTAATGTGTGGTCGATATGATCGATGTTTTTCCATTGTTTTCTGTTAGGAAAATTTTATTAAATGACTAATAAAACACTGTCATCATTCCACGAATATGTTTTCGTTGCTGTTCGACCGTGGGAATAAAGCATTTTGAATCCTATGCATTTGATTCGTAAAATACAAATCTATGAAAGCATCAACATCTTCCTGACATTGTCAATACTTGAATTAATATAATTTTAAAGTAAAATAAGCAAACGTCTTCGTACGGAGTTCTAATAACACCCAAAATCAGTCTAGATCTGGACTGGAACCAATGAATCATAATTATGACATTTTTGTCAGGTTTGTAACTTTTATAATAATTAGTATAAAATATTCCTAAATACGCCATTTTTAATAGTTTAAAGGACTCATCGAAAAACATTGTCATATCTAATACACCATGTACTTTTTGTGTGATCCTTATGGTATAAAGATGCAAACTTAAACTTGATTGACCCCCGTATTTTAATTAATGAGACACTCTATCTTTTAAATGCTTTCAACATATTTTATTAATCTGTTGCAGTCGATGCACTTGTTAGACGTCGACGACCAATATCACCAACACCACAACCAACCACCATCACCATCATCGCACCGTTGTTGGTGTATGTATATGGCTCGATTGAATCAGAGATGGCCTCGAGATGCGCGTCCAGGTAATAAATATAAACCAGTATAATTTTATTATAAGTCCCCAATTTTCTCAGTCGTAAATATAACTTTTTTTGTGGTCGAGCGCAGCCCGAAATTAAAATACCTTTAAAGTAAAATATTTTGTTCCATTCATCCAGCGAGCGCATCGCCGCGACCGTGTATGGGTCGTTTCCCACCAAAAGAACGTTTTCACAATATTCGATTGACAACAGTGGCGTCACTGCAACAATAGATCTATCCTTGGCCATTAGCGTGGACCTAACTCGCTCTTTTTGACTTCTATCATCATTAAAATGATTAGAACACTCACAAAGTTACCATTATTACCGACGCTAATCACTGGTAGGAAGGTTATTTTCAGCTAAGAGCTAGCAGTACTGGAGCATCTAAGAGATAGCTAACAACAGCTGACAGTTGTGACGTCTAAGTGGGAGTGGAGATAGTAAAATCGGTCAAAAAGGAGGAAAAGAAAGCTTTATAAGAAACTGCTTGGGATTTTGAACTAGAGCCGTCATACCACAATTTACTATTGGTCAATAACATATCAGAAAACTAAGACTAAAAATATCAGCACACCAGAATTTTAAGACATCATAACCTCAAATTCCAAAATATATCTTGTAGTTTTGTTTGACCTACTTACAGATAATACAAAGACAAAATAACCAAAACAGCAGTTATTTCCCACTGATTTTCCAACGTTGTATTAAACTCTGGCCCCATAGAATTGCTTTAGAGCATTCACTTTGTGTTGTATCTTAAATTACTTAAAAATTTGAATAATACTAACTTGGTTTGTGGGGTTTTTAGATTAGAATATTTAAATTTTCAACGTGGTAGAGCTTTCCTGGCATCAAATTCCAGTTGGCTGTAGAATAATGCACCGATAATTTTTCTGATTCGTTTTTTCAACCCTCCACAAAAGTATTCTCGAAGTGAAAACTATATTGGTTTGTTTTATCAAAAAGAAGCATAATTTTCATGTTAGAATATATCAAGTGCATTTTGCACATCTTCTGTATAGATTTAAAAATTATAGAAATGAATTTTCTTGAAGTGGCAACATTACTTAGAAAACATTTTTGACATCTTCGAAAATTCTCGCAGTGCGGGATGTTTTTGCACGCCACTGGTTAAGTACACACAATATTTATATGGGGAGAACGCGACTTGATGCTCTTGCGGCCGCTAATAAGGTTACTACAACACCCCGGCACGGCACGGTCTGATCCTTATCAGCCTCTTCAGCCGAGTCATCATCGATAGCTTTTAAATTTCTTCAGCTTTTATCTTTTACGAAATTAATACTCTCCACTCGAAATAATTCTCTCGAACCATCAACGGGTCTTGCTGTTTTTCTCTTTTTACATTTCGATTCTCCCATGTGTTTGTTAAAGAGACGTTGTTATTTTTAATTTTAAAAAGGAATAGCAGAAACGAAACGGAAAAAGTTATTAATGACTTTATATTAGAAAGAAGAGCATTGCATAGCGAAATCTTGTGAAAAAAAAAAACGGATAGATAGGCACACGAGTGATCCCATAAGGGTTCCTTTTTTTCATTCGGACGTACGGAACCCTAAAAGCTGAAACTACGCATTAAAAAGGATAGAAAATCTCATCACCATCACTAGCTGCAGTCAATAGAATTACATAGTTAGTTGCGGTTTGGAATTAAAATTAGATGGTTAATGAGTAGATTTTTGCTTTTTAATATCAATTTGTAATAAAATTTAGCCTTTTTTCTTAAGAAAACGGGTTTATCGAAGATCTTGCATCAGGTATATCAGGACAGTGGAGGACATCAATATGGCTATCTGGAGCGCTGTCCTGTACTTTAACCAGTTTTTGACGATAATCTTTTCTTATTCTCTGCTTGAAGTGACAACGGCTTTAAAGCAATAACAAAATAATTTATGAATCTATCACCACTGTTCATGTTGACACAAGAAAATAATTTGACAAATAGAAATTCGAAAACTATGGAAATTCATTTAGCATAACTGGAGTGTTTCAAATAAGTAGTCCTTAATGCAGTGTTTTCCAACCTTTTTGTACCTGCGCCCCCCTTTAAAAAAAATTTTCTGCGCCCCTTTAATTTTTCTAACAATCTAATTTCATAAATACTCAACTGATATTATAATTTATTTAATGGGCTACAAAATAATATACAATATTACATAAAAATATACATAACAAAATAATTATTTATTGTAAGAAATAATAATTTTCGCGGCGAGGATTGAGAATTACGTATACCTATTTTGCTGATTCACTTTTTTGACATCTATTCGACACTTTTGGTTTGTATTCGAAAATGATATTTTGGAAACAGCTGCATGCCGCCCCCCTTAAAGTCTCGCGCCCCACAGGTTGGAAACCACTGCCTTAATGTCTTTGCTTCTGCCTGACACGATTACTGGGGTCATCTTATATATATTTAGAACAAATTATTAAATATGTTTTAATCTCTTGTACTTTTGATATTTTGAATCCCCTACAAGACACCAATATCATTATGTAGAATTTTTACTAATCAATTGTTTATTGTTATTTCATCTGAGATTTGCGAGAGTATTTGCACTCTGGTTTAATATACCCGCAGACCTACACAGCACAGTTACCATCGTCATTTGGAAACTTCGCCGCTGTAACAACTGTTGTCACATGGCATCGGGTCAAATAATGACGGATCGTGGTGTTACTTATACACATGTGCCTCTACAGGGTAATGTGTTTGTATGTACGTATGCAACAATGTAAGTTGTCGATCGTTTTGCATTTGCACACGCATGGAGAGCGGTGTGGCAATGTACAAAGGATTAATCAGAGTCGGTACAATGGCGAGCAAACAGCCCATCCAGTCAAAACACCATAGCAATGGCTTTTGATTAGATTTGGAAACCCCTTTTCCCTGTTTAGTTTGATCATCAGTCCATTTCCTCTACTGTTTCGCTCGGCCTCTCATTATGATTCCCAGTTTTCAACTGTTTCGACCAGATAATGAACTTTATACGATTCAATACATATATACATAGTACTCGTGAACCTAATACATCTGTATATATGTGTGTGCGTGTGTGAGAAAGAGGGAGAAACAGAGTGTGTATGTGTATGTGTGTGTGTGTATCTATACATGTAGGCATACTGGCTAGTTACCACTCGTAAAATCAAGCATCACTTATTTCAATGTTTTCCAAAATGAAGGATGCGTAACCCCTGGAGATGCGAAGAGTTTGATTGAATATACAAAAATAAGAAAAAGGCTATTTCAAAATTTCATAGATCAAACCTAACCTAACCCAATCCCAGCCTAACCTAAAGTGATTTTATGTTCTTTTTCTTTACGGCAATGTGCACCAACAAAGAAAAATATAATTGTTTTATTGATTATGTTAGGTTTATAAGCCGAACGTATTAGTATTTATGTCCTCTCCCTCTTACTTACTGCTTGCAGAAAATATAAAGAGAGAGAGTAAGAGAAAGAGCTGACGAGGTAGATTCGATTAGTCCGCCATCTGATGAATATACAGTGACAACCAACAGTCCTAAAATTGGTATTTCGAAATAGTGTGAGCATATACCATTTTAGTGTCCGATCGAAAGTTCGGTTTCGGTTTCGGTTTCGGTCGTGTTTCGGCAAAAAGACGAGTTTCGGTTTAGTTTCGGTTTCGGCGGCAAACCTGCCGAAACTACGACCGAAACCGAAACTGCGTTCGGGAGTTCTGGCGCTCTGCTGGGTCATGTTCGGCGCGTTAAATTCCATCCAAACGAAGTATACTTTACTTACTCAAGTAAACATCTCACCTATTTTAAGTATTTTTAAGTATTTCCTTAAATGAGGGGTTGTTATGTTGATTTTGATTTGATTATCAATAAGTGAAAATGTCAAAGACTGCAGAGCTATGTGATTTAAAGATAAAAAAATAAAACTGACTGATTATAATAACGTTTTCTTTATTTTTCTCTCAAAACATGATCCTTATAAGGAAGTTTCGGTTTCGGTTTCGGCCGAAACTGAGACCGTTGCCGAAATTCGGTTTCGGTTTCGGTTTCGGTCGTAAAAACCAGTTTCGGTCGGACACTATACCATTTACAGAATGCATGTGGTAAATGTTGTCGGTTTTTTTTATAATAATAATATAGAATCAATATTTCTATTAGCGTAGCATAAGAAAGTTCGTTATTACCGGGTGTCCTGCGTCACTACAGAGCTTTCTATGCATCCACGAATGCCTCTGTGTGCAATATTCCAATAAGTTCTTGTTTATTGGATATGTCGGAGGCCTGCGTGATTAACAGTTACATTCAATAAATTCCAAAGATTAAATCAAAGCTATTTTCGTATTCCGCGGTAGTCTAAATATAGTAATTACAGAATAGAAAATCACGTAAAGTCTTAATATGCTGCTTCAACAGTCTTTCCTTATATGTAGTATTAAGCCTTGTCGTAACTTCTGAACTTAATTATATCTATTGAAGGATTGTTTATTAGGTATTGTTGTCGGTAAAATTAAAAAATTACACAGATTTATGTTTAAGCTAGCCATACCTTCCTTATGTATTATTCAACATCTATAACGACAATGAAATTGTAATAATTTATAAGTAAATTTATCTATCGACCAACGTCGAACTGAGAAACGTGCAGTTCAGAAATATCACCATTCGATCAACTGTTTATCTGAATCCAACATGTATGTTGTATAAACGACACCCTCTGAGTCTCATTATAGATGATTTACACGATATTTAAATCCCTTTCATTATATATCCATTTTATTCATACATTTTCTACAGGTATGCTTAGCTACTTGCTGTTATGTCTTTATTTAATTTAATAGGCGGTTAGAGAGGTTTCGCATTCTTATGTAAACGCAACCATAAGCAAGGCTCCTATTTTGACATTTTAATGACTATTAGTACAGTGTAATGATAGCTACAACATATTAAACAAACGGATAACAACATGATAAATAGAACCTTGGAATATCGTGATTGTATCACGTTCATATATTATCTTTATCTCGTAATATTGTTTTAATATACCTGCAAGTGGCAATCCCAGATCACCTGGTAAAAAATTACCTATGCAAAGTGCTTTTATAAATATGTACAGGTGAATTTTTAATGTATGACTGATTTTTCCTAAGAAAATTAGTAAAAATTCGAAAGATTTTGAGAATTCTGCTATTTTAGGACAGTTTTTAGAGAAACATGTAATATTTTAGGCAGACATGTTCAAGTAATTATGAATTTTCGTTCTTACAATATTTCGAGTTACGGAAATTCGGCTTTACTTATTTCAAAAATCTGTTTCACAGAACGTAACAAAGAAATTAATGAAAATATGTACCGATAGAACAATATTATAAGATTACTGAAGGCGCCAGAAATCTACTAGGGGGAGATTTGAAAATACCGAATTTATTTACATCTACTCATACTATTTAATAATGTGTATGTATCTGTTCTCTAACGCGAGTAAAACCCCTCCTTAAGGCAACAGTTTCGAGGTTAACCGAATATGACACCTACTATTGTAAACGAACCAAGTAAACTTCCGGTGTCATTTCCGCAAACGCAATTATTATTTTAATGTTGAATTAACATATGCAGGTAAAACAAAACTTTCACATGGTGTTATGGATATTTGATTTCGCGTTAATACTTCGTGAAGATAATACGTGTAATGTTGACCGTCGATTCTCACAAACGAAAGGACCTTACCTTTGAAGAAGAGTCGCCACGAATATGATGTTCCCTTCCTTTTGATCGTCACCCAGTTGTACACCTATCATTTCCCTTCGCACGATATCGCTTCGCATAACATCCGTTTTTCGGGGCTTCTTCGCAATCAATACCTATACGTTGCTAATTGGCGTTTATAAGACGATAGGTAACTTACCACACCGTTTGAATCTGATCCTAAATAGTACTTTTTAACACAGTCTGATTACACTTTGGTGGTAAGCTGGTACAGCCCTAGTTATAAGGAAATCAAAAATAGTTCTTTTGTATTATTTATGTAGAATTCCTTAAAGGATTTTGTGAAAAATAAAACTAGATATGAAACGTAGATGGTAGGCGCTGTGAAAAAGAAAAAGTTAGAAGCGTACGAGGTGTGTTTTTATATTAAGAGTACCTATGTTAAAAATGCTGTGAATACAAAAGGTTAAAAATGAAGAATAGAATAGAAATAGTTAATGAAAAATATATACGAGACAGTCGAGATACTTTGGTAGGACAACTTCTCAGACAAAAAAACCTTGCTAAAGACATATTAGAAGCAGAAACAGGAGTTAAGAGGGCAAAGGTAAATCTTGATTGAATTAGTGCTTGCAAATAGGTCGCTCTTGTTTTCGAAAAATGCAAAGATTAACTCAAGATAAGAAGAAATGGAGGTACATACATGTACAGACAGACTTCCAATTAAAGACTTAATAATGATGAAATAATATATAATAATAATTACCTATGTTACAGTTTTTTCAATTACGTATTTACAAACTGTCACCTCTGCAACTTATAAACTGTAAGTATGCGAAACTTATCGATTCTAATTCTGTGGATTACACGATATCTTTCTCAACTCTGCGTTAAATATTTTACGATTAGAAGATTTACTGGGAAATATTTCAAAGTCGAGAAAACGTAAACAAAACAAAATCCGTACATTGATTTTATTTATAAAATTTAGTGGTCGCCGGTTATATTCGTCTGAAAAAGTTGTAGAGAGCAATATGAAGGTTTAAAACATCAAAACATCTATTACCTTTTTGTATATTAAATCAGACACGACATTGTAATCTTAAATTCAGTTTCGCTGCTTGGTATTTGACAATTTTTGAGCGCTGACAACTAACAAAAACGATTGCCAATCGAGATTTGTGTAATTTCGAAATGGACTAATTACCGAACGATGCAGAGCGAGCTATTGTCACTATAAGTGCATTTTCTGATAAGACATAAGGAAGTGTAATAGGTGAGGAAATGCAAGTAAAAGAGGAAACGGTAGGACGGACGCAGCGGGCAGGAAAGACGATCAAACGGACGGCGATTAAGTTCATGTGTCAGTGAATTGCAGCTTTTAACAACGGATTTCTGCCTCTTTCTTTACTAGTAGTAACTACTGCTATCATTCCGCGCGAGCCGTTTCAGAGATGCACAGGGCAACGAGCGAGAGTCGCATTTCGCATCGCAACGTATCGCATCGCGTATCGTCGTCAATGTCGTCGATTACATCGGAACATCCGAGGACATTGTCTTCCCTCTTTTATCTTCCGATCGAGTATTCCGCGCTATGTGAAATGCATAGCTTTTCATTTACACATAAATAAATGGTTTACAAGCACGAGCCGACGTTTGAATAGAACTTTTAATCAAATAAATTTCTCCATCTAATTTATCGCCGTCGCGGCCCGTAACAATTTGTAACAGAAAGAACAATAAATTTCGTTAATTAGCTTTTTGAATACCGCGCGACTCATTGCGAACAGGAACAAAAAGCGAATTAGCCAGTTTAAGAATCGCGGTGTTCTTTTTTCTTCTTCTTCGTTCGCTTGCTAATAACCTAACGGTCTTGAAACTACTTATACGGACACGACGGCTCATTACACCTGTGCTTCGCTTGATAAAGTCTTCCTTGCATGGTCTTTTCTGCCTAATTTACCAACTCTTACAGAAATCAAAACGTCAAATATCATTAACTATTCTGATTTTCTGGGAAGACGAACAGTTATCGTCTTTCTCTTATCAGATGTGCTGAAAATCGTACAGAATTGCGATTGCTTAAACGATTTTATTACTGATTGTCGGTCCCCATCACAGTAGAAGCTCAGTCAAAGGCAAAATCCATTACCTGTAGATACCAGTCGCGGTTCTTGGACGTTCGAGGCCCTTAATGTAAAAGATACTGTAAAATTCCTTTAATTTTTAAAGGTTCCTATGAATTGTAAAGTACATTTCATCACTTTCTAAAATTCGCCTCTGTTTGAACAGCAAAATTTTGCGCGTCCAAAAAAGAAAATTGGTTAACAAACACATGTTCGTCTTAACACATGTCGCTTTACGTCACCGTGTGGTACATTTAAATCGTACAATTTAAAATTGATTTATGTCCAGTGCCGCATCTTTTTTGGGGGTTCTTATTCATAAAAAAAAATACAACGTGTAATTATACAACACGCTACTGAAGTGAAACTTCTTCAAACACACAAACATACCGGGATAGGAGTTAAGGTATTGGTTTAAATGCACAATGTATTTAAAAGTACTTAATTCGATAAGGATTAATACTGTATTGCTTAAAATCGCTTCGTAAATAAGTCATTATTTCTCGTAAAAAGTAAAGGATAAAAAACGGTTATTGTGGGTTATCCCTAAGACATAGACATATACCATCCCGGACTTTTTTAAGGTGTACAATACTGTAGTATATTATTTTGATCTATCTCGTAGGGTTCAGCCAGCCAAAAATGTGTTTCTTTACGACATATTATGCATGTATTTGTACATATAAACCTTCCTCTTGAATTACTCTATCTATTAAAAAAAAAACGCATTAAAATCCGTTGCGTAGTTTTAAAGATCTAAGCATACATAGGGCAGACAGCGGGCGAAATGCGTTGCATAATTTCGTTACATAGCAACTCGCATGAAACGAACTTACCCTACCGTGCATAAAGATGTTTCACTTCACAAAGTCTAACTTTCAAATATCTCAACACCAGTTCAACTTTAAACAATTGGAGTGTGGAGCCACTTGTGTTTGTGACCCCTCAAGTCGGGGGTCCACCTCTGCCACATGTCCAAACTTTTCCGAATAATTGTTTCAAACTTGTGAGACAACAGCTTATTGTTAAAGTAAACTGTATTAATTGCCTGCAAAGGTAATTCGTCATCCAACAGGATCCATAACAGTTCACCAATTTCTATTCTAATTATTTGTTTTGAAACGTTGAGTGGTCATAATCATGAGAATGAATGAGAGAAAGATGCAGAAGCGTTAAAAGGCGGATCCAATAAAAATTATTACTCGGCTGTTACTGTAGACCATCAGCCGCGTATAATTTGTACATTAGGCAGAGGACGGAGAGACGATACACGATGGCTTATAAGGTAGACGGATCGAGACGTCTAGCGGGCCGTGAAGGCGAGCTCCTGCTGAGAAAACGGTGGCACCCCGTTGCTGAGGACAAATCGTCGCGTATTGTATAAAACGGCTTCCGTTCATATTAGTTGACTTCTTGGACGCTTCTGCATTTTATAATTCTTCAACAACTGCGGTATCATTAGCAACGCGATTTAATAAAAAAAAAGGTTATTGAATGCGCATCAGATCAAGATTCTGGCAAGATTCGCTCTGTTGATTCTGTTTTCAGGGTTCCGCAGCATATTGTATAGTATATTTTTATATCGCTTCTTCCATTTTGAGTTATCTGCTTCGATTTTATAAGTTCAGGTCATTTGTAATAGCGTGATAGATAAAATACGTACACTGTTCTATCAATTCTCTATCGTCTGACGTCTTTAGGTAGATTATAAGATAGGAGAAGTTGCTGAGTTTCGGTTCCTAGGATGTCAGATAACTCAGGATAGAAGGAGCAATTGTATGCGTGGAGCGCGGTGTGTACGGGTGCGAAATATGAACAGGGTGGGTTGGAAGCGTTCGAAATGGGAATATTAAAATTGAGGAGATATTAAAAAGAATAGGAGAACAGGGGTTACTGTGGAAGTCGTAAGAAACAGGCGAGATAGGCTTTTAAATTTACACCCTCTCAAGCATGAAGGGCGAATTAGAGACGTTTTAGAATTAGAAACAGGAGTTAAGAGGAGTAGAGGTAGACCTAGATAGATTTCTGTTCACAGTCAGTTAAGGATGTGGGATTTTCTAGTTTTGGGGAAATGCGAAGATTAGCGCAGGATAAGGAACAAGTGGAGGTGCGTGTCCAAACAGTCTTAGGACTGAAGACTTACTGTGTTCAGTACATGCGTTGTTCTATAAGTGTGGAATAAAGTAAAACATTTTGCATTTAAACTTCTAAGGATAATCCGTTTCACAACTAACGTGCTAGGTAGTCATACCCCTCCGTTTTAAGTTAATTTCATTACGGCACAGTGTACAAAATTAAACATTGCTGAGGGTGATTGGATAATTTATCATGTAATTTGCTAATATTACCCGACAGAGGCCAGTCATAGCAGCCGATCAATCAACGGGCGAGCGTTTTAGATGAATCTCAATTTAAACTCCAGGCGTTTGTTTGTTTACTCATTACACTACAAAGCACCGACGAATTTAACAAACGTTAAACATTTCATACGTTCCCGCACTCGCATGCACGGAATGTAGACGCGGGTATGGACACGTTTGTAGTTTTCGAATCGGTCTATTGTTTTGATTCATTATGCAGTTTTTTCGTCTATTGTGGAATATGTTTATCAAACAACGGCCTAATCGAATCAAATGGAGTAAAGTGCAACCATAATTTACTGTCGTTGAAATGTTTAATCCATTTGTACACTAAAAGTAAACTTCTAAAACACCAACGATAACATAATGCTGTTTTATTCGATTTTGTTTTCCTGTGGAAAAGCGGAAATCTTCATAGGCACCTTGCCGTCCGTGTGACCGAAAATATCGAAGAAGATATAAAAAAATACGTTGGACGCGGAATCTTAAGGTGTTAATTCTGAACTGGAATGTATTACTTGAAAATAGCAGTAATAATTTCAAAGAAAAACAGCAAAACGAAAACTGTTAATGTTTTCCAAATTGTTGGTTAAAATAAAATTATAGATTCTATTTATTATTCCTACAGCACTGGATTCAAGAAAAATAATATAGGTATATACCTACATTAGATATATTTAAAATTGAAGTTTTTTTCTTTAGAAAGTTCAAAACACTTTATGTTTTCATCAACAAACTTTTGTGCATAATTCACAGAAAATCCTAATTTAAATGTTTTGTGTATTCTTTTAACGTCAATAGTATTATGGCCACAAAAATTATTTGTCTTTTTGAAAAATTAAATTTCTTTATATAAGCCCACCGTTTTATATCAGGGATGTATTTCCGTATATTTGTTTTTACCGAGGGCGACTATCTAGTCCAGCCATCTGTGTGTTCCCTGACCAAGCAGGCATGGATTTTTTATTAGATTCGGTCTGAAAGGAAGGTTGCAAGTAAACCGGCTGCCTACTATCCGATTTACACGGATACGTGCTCGTCCTGCAGTTTTCCTTTTTTGTGGGAACTTTCGATTACGTTAAAATTGCACTCGTGCGCTTAACAAATTGTTAAATTTTCATACGGCAAACAGCGCATATCATACTCACATAAATGTACATATTACATTAGCAGACGAACTAGCTATTTATGAATGAGAAAGAGAATTGAATTGAAATAACAAATAATTTAGTATAGTAATCAATAAATAATACAAATAGGACAAACAGTTTAACCAAATACAATCTTAACTCCCATTTTTCTTAAGTAGGTTTTTTCTTCATCATGAGGTCGTCACTCCTAAGAGTTTTTGGACGCGCACCTCCACGCATTTCTTCCCTAATTCTGAGCTAATCTTCACATATCGCTAGAACTAGAAAAAACTTAAAACTTTCGGGTGTTTCATTCCCACCAGCCAGTATTGCTGGTGGGCGGGCAGTCCCTCCGGACTACGCCGGAAGGTAGGGCGGAAGGCCCTCTTCAGCCTGCTTTCAGGAATCGTGGGAATGGGTGGGTGGTGGTTCGGGTGAGAAAGATGAGACGGACGAAATGAAGACAGAAGAGAATGAAAGATTATCTGTGGAATATTACTGCCTCAGCATTTGTCTAAGTGATCCAAGGAAACCACAGAAAAACTTGGACCAAGGCAGACGGACCCGGAAAAACTAGAACGTCCCACGTCCTTAACTGTTTGTGAACAGTAATCTAATCCTTGTCTGCTCTACTCCTTTCAATTCCTATTTCTGCTTCTAATATCCTCATCATTCTCCTGTAACACCACACATCCGGATCCAAACCAGGTACCCGACCCATCTCTACATCTCTACTTTTGAGGGGTAGGTACTACGCGTTCAAAAGATTTTGGGGATTTAGTTAGCGTAGGACAACTTTCAAACACGTATATAGACGCGATTTAAAAAATATATTCCAGACGTTCTTGAAATACATATTTGTATTTTCGCTCGGGCTACATACTACTAATAAGAAAAACTGTCGACAAGAAATGTGTGATTTCTACGCTGGATGAATCTTTTCCGGTATATTACTCCTGAAATGATCGATGTCTAGGCGTCACATAAGATGTGTGTAGGTAATTTGTTTTACTGTACCTTCTACAAAACCGAAGACGATAATATAATTATTGAAGTTCTTGACAGTTAGTATAGATAAATTTAGTAAATTGTTAGTTAATCTGTACTTAACCTGTAGTAATTGGATACCCACCTAGTTTCTGCAGTATTGTGCTTATGTTGGGTAATTTGCTGCAAAGACGCCTTTATAAGTTTACGTGTTCGAGCCCAAGTTGGAAGTAAGTTTCAAGCGTCGGCGTCGCGTCGTAGCTATAAGATGACCCGTCTAGAACGGACCGGAACTGCAAAGGGTCCGGAGGTTAAGCCGTAATTTCGTTACGGTTCGAAACTATGCCCGAACAACACGCTAGATTTTCGTCTTGGGTTGTTGTGTAGCAGTCATCAACCGAAAATAGGATACATACTTGCTGGTACATACATACATACATACACAAATACGCGGCCACCTGAGAAGAAAGGACGCTGCTCCTTACAATTAGCGAACTTCTTGAATTAACTCTATCCCTAGAACGGTCTAGGTGCAAAGTTCAGCCGCAGCCAGCTGAGCTAAGATACATTATTTCCAAGAGCTATTATTTCTAGAAAAGTTTCGGACTTATGTTGGCCTATAAAGGGAACAACCTAGAAAATTAACAAACCCCAAAAGGACTGCAAGAAACTTGATAAAATATCTACTGACAAATTCATTAATTTATGTGTATTTCTTGTTTGATTTTTAATGCGCTTTAATGTAGCAGCACAAACTAAAAATCAGGACGCTCAATCACTTTTTATCTAATCACAAAAAGAAAAATTCTAGTGAAAATGGAATCTTTCAGTTGATTGTAAATAAACACATAATACTGCATTTATACACCAATAATAGGCAATTGATCATCACCATAAGGTCGTTAGTCCTAAGACTGGTTGGACACGTATCTCCACTCTTTCCTATCCTGAGCTAATCATCGCATTTCCCTAAAACTAGAACATCCCGTATCCTTAACTATTTGCGAACAGTAATCTAATCTAGGTCTACTTCTACTCCTCTTAACTCCTGTATCTGCCTCTAATATGTCTCTGACTAGACCTTTATGCCTGAGAAGGTGTGCTACCAACTTATCTCGCCTACTTCTTATTGACTTCTATAGAGTCCTCTATTCTTTCTAATACCTCTTCATTTTTATCCGTCTTCATCTACGGTATCCTCATCATTCGCCTGTAACATCACATTTCCAACGTAATGACAATTAAAAAATTATTTACTGCCTTTTCGTTATGAACCCATATTTAATGAAACTTCTTAGAAATGTACAATCGAAATTAACAAGGAGGGTAAGAAGTAGATTTGATTCGCGTTAAAGAATAGGTAGACTCAAGTTTTTGAATGCGTACTTTCGCAAAAACAGTTGTTAAGTTCACTCTAAAATAATAATTGTATTCGGCCACACCCTTCTCGAAAGTTTTGAGGTAATAAGACGCCATGACACGTCTAATTAATAGCTAACCCTTACTCTAACTAATATGTACACGACAACGTTTGACGTTAACAACACGTAGAAAAAGAATGACGCACTCGCCCAGCCTCACACGCACAAAATGCAATATCCAAATAAATCAAATTATCCTACTGCTTCGAAAACATCGTAAAGGAAGGAAGGAATTGAATTTCACAAAAGGAGGCGTGTACGTACCTTTTAAAACGCTGTCTTCGGTTTTTAAATCCTCTTCAAGCTGAGGTAAACCTGAAAGAAACATAGATCTACTATCAGATTTTACGTATTAATGAGTTTCGATACTGACATGACTAAAAAAATAATAGCAGCCATAAATTTTTACTCCAAGATAAATAACGGTCGTTTTTATATATTTCGAAGAGTTTTATTATTATTGGTATAGGTTTCTAGATATAGGGATTGTCCTTCACTGGATAGATAAGGAAAAGATAAAAGCGTTTATCATGTGGTGTTATGGAAGAATGATGAAGATACAATGGATAATTGAGAAAAAGTATTGTAAAGAGTAGGAAATAGAATGGTAACATTTCTAGGACTAGTTAGAAATATACTAAATGCAGACATATGAATAAAGGAAGGGAGAAAAACAGTTTAGATTCTTTTTCTTCTTTAAGTCCCTTATTCTACAAGAAAATTGACGATCATTGACGTTATCATATCTGCTGCAAGCATGAATAAGTCAGAGTGTTTACTCAGTACTAATGGCGATTTTTTTAGACTTGATATTCAATGATGTTTAGATTATTGGATTACTGTTTTGCACGTAGGATTGGAATATGTTTGATAGTTTCCGAGAATACAAAGATTCACAACAGAATAGGACTGAGTTGAAGTGCAAATTCAATCAAAAAATTGAGTCTTTTTTGATTAATTAAGTAGGTACTTAAAGTGCTAATTACTCTCAGAAAGATTACACCTAGTTCTTTAGAATTGCCAACAGTACTAGAAATAGGTCTGTTCAAAAAGTGCGAACGTTTTTTCCAATCCGCGAAGCACTTCAAAAAATCTTATTCAGCTCTTCCTTCGATTCCGTCTTTATCTCCTCAATCGTAGCGTGGCGTTGTCCTTTCATGGGCCTCTTCAGTTTCGGGAACAAGAAAATGTCACAGAGGGGCAGATCTGGGGAATACGGTAGCTGCGGCATTATTAGTGTGTCGTTTTTGGCCAATACTTCGCAAACAGGTAACAATGTAAGCAAGGTCATTATAGTGCAAAAGCCAATTTTTCTTCATCCACAAATCCGGCCGTTTATGGCGGATTGTTTCACACAAATTGCGCATAACTACCAGGTAATATTCCTTACTGACCGTTCTATCCTGTGGCATAATACACCACGCCCCTGCAATCGCAGAAAACTGTAAGCAAAACCTTCATCGGTCAAAAATTAACTGAACATTCAACATGGCCGAACTTGTCGCTATAAGTGAGAGACATGAGTACCAACATAACGCCACAAAAAAATGGAAAATCGAATATACGTAACCCGCGGAAATTGAAAATTCGCGACACTTTTTGAGCGGATCTCGTATACCGATGCAATTTTCGAAGTCTTATTATAGATTAAAAAAAGTCAAGTGTAATGTTTAATATGTTTCTGCGATTCATCCTGCTGCTTTTTTGTGTATTATAATTATTTGCCGTTGGTTATTATTACGAATTCTTACGCGTATCAGTTCTCCATTTCGGTCGGTTAAGCTTCTCAGGATGTTAATGCATGTGTAATTTTACGCTTAAAAGGTTCGAAGATATGAAATATGATTGGGAACGGTCACGGCAGATTAGCTTACCTAAAAGGTATATCCCATAAACCAATTTATTTATGAATTAAATGTGAACAGTAGCGGCAGCCGGTATATGACCAAGCACATTCCCAATCATCCGTTTCATAGAGACGGACGTTCGTTCTCCAGCTGCGATTATTTCAATACCTCTTCTCTTCTCGTGGCCGGTTTTCCCTTCTTTCCGTCTCTCTTCTTCTTCGTCTTCTTCTTCTTATCGTCCTGTGTGTCAGTTGTTCTCATACATGCACACAATATCGCCGCTACCATCCACTATTACAACACCTCATGATTAACCCACATGCTGAGCTTATGAAGATGAAGATCTCCGAAACTGGCAATAAAAGTGCTTCGTAAATGAATATGTGTACACTAGCGAATATTTACGGGATGATTAATCACAATCTAGGAGTACAACATGACCATTACAAAATTTCTAACGACAAAAATTCACTTACACATAAAAGTGAGAATACAAAGAATCATGTAATACAGAAAAATAGAAAAGTGCAGTTCTATTTAATAAAATAATTCGAAGTGGGCTGTATTCTGTCAAAACTGCCAGACGCGGATCGCGATTTCGATCTTTTTGGATCTCATCAGCGCGTCGCAGGCAGCTCCGACAGAACACAGACCAACTTTTACCTGCTGCCTTAACAGCGTTTACAGCGCCATTTGTGGTAATTTCTAAAACGCGCTGTTAAGATAGCAGGTAAAAGTTGGTCTGTGTTCTGTCGGAGCTGTCTGCGACGAGCTGATGAGATCCAAAAAGATCGAAATAGCGATCCGCGTCTGGCACTTTCGACAGAATACAGACCACTTCGAATTATTTGATTCGATTATGGTAACGTGCCTATCACGTTGAGGTTAGTTACGCCGGGGTTCGTTTCAGCAAGTAGATATCCATATATTTAAATGGACCTTGTTGAAGCATACGTAATCCTAAAATGTAGCATCGTACTACAGATGGCGTTTACTGCGCCATTTGTGGTATTTTCTAAAACGCGCTGTTAAGACAGCAGGTAAAAGTTGGTCTGTGTTCTGTCGGAGCTGCCTGCGACGCGCTGATGAGATCCAAAAAGATCGAAATCGCGATCCGCGTCTGGCAGTTTCGACAGAATACAGACCACTTCGAATTATTTTATTCGATTATGGTAACGTGCCTATCACGTTGAGGTTAGCTACGCCGGGATTCGTTTCAGCAAGTAGATATCCATATATTTAAATGGACCTTGTTGAAGCATACGTAATCCTAAAATGTAGCATCGTACTACAGATGGCGTTTACAGCGTCATTGTGGTATTTTCTTAAACTTGCAGTTCTATTTATTTGTCCTCTTGCACAACGAGTGTCCTAGCCTCAAACCAGTAAAGTTATTCTTTAATATACGGTACTAAATTAATTCCAACTTCCTGTAAGTGATTATATTGTAGTTCCATTAATAAAACACCTGATTTGTGGTAGTTAATCTATTTTATCTATGACGATGATGAAGATATAGGTTAAACTAACACGTACTCATTGGGGTAATGTAACCTACAACCATTTTATCTGCAAAAACTCGGGGACATAGGCAGTTTCAATCTCAAAACAAGAAAATACGTCAGTTTAAGGATGTATTAAAATCGTACAATCAACAGATTGCTTTTTACTTGAATCACAAGATAATTGAATACGAAAATTAATAAAAAACTTAGCCCTACAAAAATTGTGGGCTGCGTGGGATGTACTGCGCCCTGAACGTCAAATTAACTAGGGTATGAAAATTTATAAACAACCAACTGAATTTCATGCAATTTGTAAATAAATAAATTGTCGACCTATGCTCTAAACTCTATGTCAAATTTGAAACGACTGTTAATAATTTGAAAAAATGATAATTTATTGCTATTTTTCATTTTTAGATCATTGACCGAAAGATTCTAGAAAAACAACATGCCGCAATAGTTTATTATTCATTATACAACAAAAGAAGTTTCTTTCCCTTTGTTTCCTTAAAAAGTTTTTGCTGTAATTATAACAACAATAGCATTCATCCGGTAATAATATCCGAGTACAACTTCTTGAATACCGCGTCCTCGCTAAAAAAGAAAAACACTACTTTCGATGTCTCTTAATTATTTGCAGAAATTTATGAGTAAAGATGGTTCATTAGTTTATTTCGTTATCGGCCGACACGTCGGAAAGGAACACGTCGGGTCGGTCTGAATTTATAAACCTCGTTCTGGCCAAACGTATGGAGCATATAATTTTTATCTAAGAAATAATTTCACGCTTGTTGTAGTCCTTACTGCTGCATCGCGTTCTTCTGCATTCTTTTAGTTGCTTGTCCGTCCCAGGCCGATCGCGACTCGCCAGGTAAATAATGAAGATCCCTGTGCATGATACAGTTTTGTTTTGAGAACTGCTGCATAAATTGTCTACACTGTCTACATTAACACTAGAGTTATAATATAAATACAAATTGATATAAATAGAACACTAAAAATGTAAATATTATCATTTTGGGTCCAACCAAAAGAAATGGTGACAACTGTTTTATAGTTCAGTTATCGAGACTCAAATTTAGAAGTGCCTCGAATTGAAATAAAAATGCAAACAGTAATTATCAGTTCAATACAAAATGTATTCATACCTTTGTTTTTTTCATGTAGATAGATAGGTAATAAGTCAAACAGTGTCTATATAAGGCTAGGACTAACCTGCTGTATATGCATTATAGTGAATGTCTAGGACCCAACATAATAGCGGTCAAGAATACTTCCATTTATAGAACCTCAATAATTATCATGTATTTGGTCTATAAGAAGCTTTTATTACAATTATCTCCCAAATATTCACCAAGATAAGTCCAGCACGAGTAGTCGTATTCACGCAAATGAGAAATTTCGTAGCTGCTGTATGCAATATAATGATTTTTCAATTTCGATCAAAGAATAAAATACACTTAACAAGGCATTTAATATGATATCTGCTTAACCCTTGCTGTTGGAATCAAATGCGAGCTTTTTTATAATTTCAAATTAACTGGGAAACGAAGTCTATTTTTATTCAATATATTCAAAATTGTTGCTATTTCCAAATTTAGGTGTAGATGAAAGTGAAAATCTATAATGAATATTTTTAGCTGTAGGTAAAACTGTGCAAGTGCATTAGATTCAGAAATTGATTCGTTTTAAAATGGACAGTGTTATTTGTTTCGGTTTATAATTTTCATTAAAAGAATAATTTCACACTTTTCAAATGACTCTGCAATAAAGATCGTTTTGTTATGATAAAATTTATATCCTCTACTAAATACACGTATGGAAATTAAAAGGGGTCACCTTTTATTATATACACTGCTCTGTCATTGTGTAAACGTCAAACGCTTATTATGCTTACATAGTTCATATTGTTACGCTAATTTTATATGATTTTTCACTCTCTACGCTTGGATGAAATGTTATGTTTCACGTCATTGTTCTCATTCACTCCTCATTGTAAATGGATAATAAAAAACGATCTGATTTTTTATTGTGATAATAATTTAAGAACGCACATCCTAGTTATACGATAAAAAACTAGCAGATTATAAAATTTCATTGTTCTTTAATTGGAGATTACTCATACTTAATGATTTTACTCAAAAAGAAGAAGCGCAAAAATTTCACGAAAATACAAATATTCTTAAGGCGCGCTGTTCAGTTACCCACGCGTGGGCCGTGTTGCCAGTCGTCCTGCACTCTTCTTGTTGAACGTAGAATGCTAAGACCAAAACTTACATGTCACATGCGACCTACCCAACCAGTACTTCCGAATTACTAATAAGTATTATATAAGATGGGATAGATAGTTAAAGCAAACATTAATTCTTCGATGTGTCAAAAGGCTTGCCAACATTGGAATATATTACTCGGTTGCAAATACAGTTGCCCCTCTTACATCTTCGAAACTTTTTTATAATTAACATTAAATTCTTATTGTAATAATCCTAATATTTCATATTCTTTTCGAAAATGAGTAAGAAAGTGTTGAATAATAAGTTGTCTAATTTATGTTGAGTCATTATTCTGATTCTACTTCTTTTAACAATAAACAGTTGAATTTAATTGCAGGGTGTTGCATAAAATCAATTAACTGAAATCCATTTCAAAATGACTGTAAGTTTGTCTTTGTTTACTCAAATACATCATTATGCTTTAGCGGTAGATACAAGTGAATTTGTCATTATGTAATCTCAATTTCATACATCATAAATCATCAGGGGAAAAGCGAGGGTCGATTCGTGCGCAAAATAGGGGTTGAGTTTAGCTTTATTTACAGATAACATAACCCAGTTGATAAATGGAATTTTTATGCTAACGCCGGGCGTTTAACTCGACGTTTAAATGAGAAAAACGTCTTAAAACTTCTTTTTATTTAAACAAATAATGTTAACCAACCGCCCAAAAGCAACGTTAGAAATGGAAATAAAAACAAACGAAGATGGCAAAGTACCTAAATCTGTAAATTCGCCTTATACTTTAGATATTTATTTTTCATTTCCATGTCCAAGACCGCATCTGCTTGCACACTCACAAACTACCTTGTAAAGGACCTGCACCAAAAAAAGAAATATAGGCGTTAGTTGCTATAAATAATGTCTTTTTTCTTCCGTTTTGGCTTTGATTCTTATATTCTTATCTATCTCATATTGACTCACACGAAATATATCAACGCAAAAATTTTACCCAGATAAATTTAATCATGAATAATCATAGTTATTAGAGAAGAGAAAATTCCAACATAAGCCGTTCCCCTATTGGCAAACAGTCGCATTATTTTCCGATAAAAACAAGATTATATCAGATGGAATTGTTGCGTAATGCCCTTATATTACACGGATTAGCTGGGGGAGTTGTAATACAACACAATATGATATGTATCAGGTCTAACGCTTCCGAAAGAAATCTGGTGTTGACATAATGTTGTGTATGATACAATCTGGAAACCGTCATCGTCGGGCCAAAACAGACTCCGTTCGTCGCGCCCTGATGCAACCCCATCGAATAGATGCAATCGCGGAAATAGGTAGATCGTTAGCGGAAGGGGATGTTTATCAGATTAAAAAGCATCCCATTAGTATCTAAATTTTTCAGAAACTTAATGTTGTTATTAACCAGTAACACTATTTCTTTTAGAAAAAGATCATAGATGGAACAATTACCTACAATAAAAACGCAAATGGGCAATTGTGAGGTAGGTACTTGCCCTCCTCTCCAATTCAAGAGTGAAGAGAGTTTAAACTCAATTTTATTAGTAGCATCATCATCATCATCATAAGGTCATCAGTCCTAAGACTGGTTGGACACGTACCTCCACTCTTTCCTATCCTGAGCTAACCTTCGCATTTCCCTAAAACTAGAACAACCCACATCCTTAACTATTTGCGAAGAGTAATCTAATCTAGGTCTACCTCTACCCCTCCTAACTCCTGTTTCTGCCTCTAATATGTCTCTGACTAGACCTTCATGCCTAGCACATACATATAAATCAAAATCTAAATCAATTATCTCGAGTTGCTTCTTGCGTTATATAAATCAATGTCTACATTTAAAACTATTTGAATAATATGTTTTGTCCTTCTTTTCAATTACTTTTTGGTTACTCGAAAAATAACGACAGTTTTTTGATACACATTGCACTTTTTAATAAGCGTCTGAAAAGGTTAATTTTAATTAATTATCGTAATCCAATTTTATTATTATTTTCCTTTTTACTATCTAACGACTAAACTAAACAATACCCATCTTTGGTATCAGAAAAATAATTAAAAATATTATCGTAATACTCATCAAATTTTCGGACTTCAATAAAACTGTCTTTACTATGTAAGAATAGGTTCAAGTATGAGCTTTCAAGGCTAATTACATTTCATATTGAACCTAATTAGCTTATATTTTTATTAAAATATTCAAATCAATTTTAC
Organism: Agrilus planipennis; assembly: GCF_000699045.2. Lineage (NCBI taxonomy): Eukaryota > Metazoa > Arthropoda > Insecta > Coleoptera > Buprestidae > Agrilus > Agrilus planipennis. The sequence goes on from NW_020438937.1 coordinate 68,116, forward strand.
TTTCTCTATATTGTTATATAAAAAAAATTGGGACAACTTTGGGCACCTTCAGTGCCTTTTTATTATTAAGGTGCTAGCGTGAAAAAGGTGACAGCTGCAGTGACAGACTCACCGTCGTCTTCTTCACCGCCACCACCCCATCTCCAGACACACAAATCTCCAACTCTCATTGTTTCCCAGTTAAAACAACACCAATTTTGACATATTTACGAGACACGATGAGCCTCCGAATGAAAGGGACAACAGCGTTTACTTTGCTCTGGGTGCAGCCCATTGAACTCAAAACAAAGAACGATACATCAATAGATATTTGTCCTAAAATGCCTAAAGACAAACAATGTCTCTAATGCGGTCTCTCAAGTCATTCTCATCTAACTGATTTAATTTTAATGGTAGTTATTATGTGTGCAATGCAATTTTAAATCCGAATGCGTATGTATAACTTAAAAGGATTTCGGTTATTAATTTACTTTACGTAAAATATAACATTAAGTTACAGAATAACCTTATATGTAATCTAAATAATTCAACGTAGAAAAGAGAAATTTGAGCGATTTGGCTTTCTATTTTTATAGTTCAGTGTTTTGGTAGAGCTCGCACCTCAGCAACTTGTTCGGACGCCCTATATCTATCTCCTTCGCCGTTCCTTCGCTTATTCGCTTTTGACAGTCATTGGTAAAAATACCTCCAATTAATTTCGAATTCATTGTTTATGTTACAGCAACATGTCCTTCATAAATTTACGGGTCCTTTGAAGCTTCTTTTGGCCGCGAAAGAAACCAAAAACTCGAATGAGCTTTTCAGTGCATTCTGTTCTGTCTCAAAAATAAAATAGTTTATCCCTTCAGTTGCAGCTATAATTAAGAAACGCTAAACATTTAAATATAAATTTCATTTTAATTGTTAACGTCTTTTTTTAAACTATTTTCATTTTTCTTAGATTGATGTTGTATGAACAATTTAATGTCAGGCTGCTCAGGAATCGTGTATAACGTATTGATATTCTAAGGAGCAAGTTTTCTGGTGTAGGTATGTTTGTAATGAAAACCATTGCAGTCATCTCCTCTCTCTGGCACTCTGGAATGCATTAAAACTTCTAATTAAAAATGGGAACTGCGTTTAAAACACGTCGTAGATGATCAGGATGTTACCATTTAATCAGGATGTTTAATTAAAAATCGCCAACGTATTTTGGGCATATGCATTCGGTCACATTAAATATATTCGGTAATCATTTTAACCGACAGGATTGACAGGATTTCAGCATTAATGCGTAAAGCCAAAGGTCCTGGGTTAAATTCCCGGCGAGGGTGTGACAACAGCAAGAAATTTTCCCACATTAACTTGAGGTAGTTTATATAGTCGGTAAGAAATTGAAAACGAATTTTCACATTAATATTTGATATTAACCACTATTAAATGTCAAGGTGTTTCATATATATAGTATTAATAATTTCTGTTTCTACCCATTTGGATAGTTTTTAAACCTACTTTGTCAACTTAATATTACAATATAGAAATGCATCTCGTTTATACTACTACAATAAACAGCGTGGTGTTTCAATGCGAAAGCTTTAGAATAAATCAGCAATAGTGTATCTAGCGTCGAATATTCAACGGATTTGCATATGCGAGCGATATTTTGAAATCCAGTTTATTCGCGAGTGACATTGGAGAATTGCGACACGATATGGGATGTTCGCAAACAGGAGCGTTTTCATCCTAACGCGAACACGTATGTATATATCTAAGATTGTTTTATACGTGATTTTATTCTGAATAAAAGAATTAAATTACACGTTCTTTCTCAACCAAACAAGAGTTCTTGACACAAATAAAACATTAAAAAATAACATAAACACAGTCAACTTGACCAAATCAAAATGAAGTTAAATCTATGATTATTTATATTAAGCTTAACAACTATCCCCAAGGTAGCAGTACTAACCAGAGGTTACA
>NW_020438937.1:74407-93483 GCF_000699045.2 Agrilus planipennis
TTATTAATATATGGATATATATATATATATATATATATATATATGCCAACCATGTGTGCACACGTATTCTACTTTATGACGTTAAATTAACTGGAACAAAGCACGAGAAGCACCCAGAGTTGGTAAAATATTGTCGCATTAGGTTGCAGCAGCTGTTTAGGGGTGGAACGGGAATATAAATGCATAAATATCCATGTGATAGTCTTAGCCACTAGCAGTTTCTACTATTTTCTGTTCCAAAAGTAGATTATACACATATCTGTGTTCCTAGTTATTGTGACAAACTTGAAATTATTCTTTTTAAAGGGTAAGCAGGTATACGTTCCTCACATGTAGGCATATATTTAACCGATTAATTATATTGAATCATTAGCGAACAAAATAATTCGAAGTGGTCTGTATTCTGTCGAAACTGCCAGACGCGGATCGCGATTTCGATCTTTTTGGATCTCATCAGCGCGTCGCAGGCAGTTCCGACAGAACACAGACCAACCTTTACCTGCTGTCTTAAATGGACCTTGTTGGAGCATACGTAATCCTCAAATGTAGCATCGTACTACAGATGGCGCTCACCACGCCATTTGTGGTATTTTCGAAAACGCGCTGTTAAGACAGCAGGTAAAGGTTGGTCTGTGTTCTGTCGGAGCTGCCTGCGACGCGCTGATACGATCCAAAAAGATCGTAATCGCGATCCGCGTCTGGCAGTTTCGACAGAATACAGACCACTTCGAATTATTTTGTTCGATTATGGTAACGTGCCTATCACGTTGAGGTGAGCTACGCCGAGATTCGTTTCAGCAAGTAGATATCCATATTTTTAAATGGACCTTGTTGGAGCATACGTAATCCTCAAATGTAGCATCGTACTACAGAGGGCGCTCACCACGCCATTTGTGGTATTTTTGAATCATTATAATCGTAAGGACACGCCGCTTCATCATACTTTCCTGTTTAGAGCTAATCTTCGCATTCCCTAAAACTAAAACATCCCATATCCTTTAATCTCTTTGTTAACAGTAATCTAATCTGCATTTACTACTTCTCTTAACTCCTGTTTCTGCTTCCAATATGTCTGTGACTGGTCTTTCGTACCTGAGAAGGTGTCCTACCAACCTATCTTGCCTATTTTTTATTGACTTCCGTAGATTCCTCTGTTCTCCTATTCTTTCTAATACCTCTTCATTTCTGAATAATAATTGCATTCTAATACACACTCATTTCTAACCTTCTCTCCATAGTATCTTCAATCGTTCGTCTGTAACGCCACATTTACAACACTTCTAACCTTGCTCCAGACATACACCTTTAACAATCTTTTTCGAATTTGTAAAGGAGATTCGATCCTGCGCTATCCTCTGTTTTATATCACTATTGCTCCTTCCATCCTGAATTATTTGATTACATAGATACCCAAAATCAGACACTTCTCCTACATTTATATTCACTCTTTCCCCTTGCATACTAATATTGTTCTATTGACCATTAATATTTCTAATATTAAAACTACATTTTAGTACATTTATTATTGTTAAAATATATTTATAAGCCCATAAAATAAAAGTACGTAATGATTAGTATTCAGTGTTAGTTCAGTTTGACCAACAAAACCGCGGGAGTGTCTGGTCAATAGTCGTTGCAAATATGAAATGAAAATATGTCATTCATATGTTTGCACGATCGATCGACCGATCGGTAGTACTTGTGTGTTGTATATTATGTATGTAGTGGCCATTAACTTCAACGTTAAACCGAACACCGACTTACATATGTTTGCAAGCACTCAAACGGGTGCGACATACCGGCAACTCGTATTAATCGTCATTATGCCATATAAATATGAATGAATTAAGCGATCGCATAGCAGGTTGTGCCAACGTTCCCGCGATACGGTAACCGATATCGACGCCTGGAGGACAATTGACATTCCTGAGAAAGACGATTGTGCTTCTTCATAACAATACGTGCCTCAAATGCGAAACATGTAACCACAATTTGAACCTCTTGCATTGAATAAGTGTGACAATATTGAAATGAGATTGATGCATAGACAAGTATGTTTTCTGGCATCCAAACAGAGCGCGTTGAGTGATCGATATGCGCAACATAGAGTTTTGGTTATGTAGCTTTTAATTGAGTCAAAACGAAAGGACGTGCCAACCGACCTAATCTCATTTGCTTTATATAGGTAAACTTATAACGAATATTTATACACCAGGGGAGAATTTAAATACAAACCTACATGTAATCATCAAAAAGTGGCGTCATCTTTTGGAAAATACCTACAACGTGGTGTAGGGAAATTCGTACAAATACGCTTTTCTCAAAAGATTTTGAAAGTTCGGTTAGTTTTCATCACAAGTTTGTATACCACATATTCTCCAAATTATGTATTTTTGTTCGGGCGCCCAAAAGGGTAAAGGTAAAATGATATACAATTTCTATGTTCGATGAACATTTTACCTTATCTGTATAAAATACTTCCCTGACTGCCTTTTAGTGAAAGCACAGCCTAACCTCTGAAGACAGAAACACATAATTTCGAGAATGTGTTCCTTGGAGAATACAAAGGATGTAGAGGATAAAAAATTGCAAAATTTCTTTCATTACTTCATTGTTCATTACTTGTACATCATATCCTCATAATCATAAGGTCGCCAGTCCTGAGACTGATTGGACACGCACTTCCACTCCTTCCCATCCTGAGATAATCTTCGCATTTCCTTAAAACTAGGACATGTCACATCCTTAACTGTTTGTGAACAGTAATATAGGTATAATTTTATTTTATCGTTCGAGTCTCTCATACAGAGACTGTGAGAGATCCATAAAAACACCTAGGTACCTAATAACTGAGAGACTGTGAGAGACTCTCTTAGAGACGCTGAAAAACTCTGAGAGACTGAAGAGAGACTGCAAATTTTTGTCTAGGGAACCTTTTCTTTTCCGCCGCGCCCACCGTTCATGTTTCTCACCCAAACAGCGCCGCGCTCCACACATACACCTTCAGCAATCTTTTTCAAATTTCTATATTAATCGTTCTCAAGCATAGAAGTGACTTCTTTTTATTCAGGCAAAACATATTCAACGATTAATTATGTTAGTAGACTCGAAAATATGTAAATAATTTTTCTAAGCTTTTTTAAAATCAACCAGAAACTGAGGCCCATTATTCCCAACTTCTTCCACTGTATACCACTAAATATTATAGCGTCATCTAAAAACATACCAAAGCTCAGCCAAGTTTAATGTAGCGGTGATGGTTCTTTTTCGTCTTGAATATTTAATGGCATTAAGACCCAAACCATGTCGCGTTATTGCTCATATATGGATGAAATAGCGTCTCGACGCCGGCAACACCAGGGCGTCGTTCGTCGCTTGCTTTCCGTCAACTTTGTTTGCATAGCCAACTTCGGCAATATCTCCGCGTCATTTCGATGACGTCCTCGACGCTTGGTTGCTGGCGACGACCCCGCGCCGTTTCTCAACGAATCCGAAGTGATTATAACTTTCTAGACTCATCTGTAAAGTGTGCGAATCTGAAACTAGGCACTTCGTCATTGTATGCCAACCGGGGGATTAATAATGAATCGCTTGGCTGATCTTATTTCCTTCGGTCTTTTCCTTTATTCAATTTTCGATAAAATTAAAAAAAATCATTTGGCATAAAATTTACAACCACTACGGATTCTTTACAGGTTTGTTTGCCATCGAGTGATCACTTGGTAACTTTTGAAATAACAGAAACAACAAAGCTGCATTAAGTTGAAAAATCAGGTGTGTGCAACTTTTGCAGACGAGGTAGAAGCTGTAGGAACTTCTATTTACATACTAATTGAGCTGGTACATATCATAGTAACATTTGTGTATTCATTTAATCAAAGAAGTGTCTGCAAGTTCAAAAATTCAATAAGAACTAGTAGTTGAAAGCAAAGTAAGCAGTTCCACACGCATATAAAACTTGGGAAACGTTCTTTTTTATACGAAACCTCGAACAATCCTTCATTGAGGACTTTGTCGTTTCGACTCCTGTTTTTTACGTTCGAAATATTCAAATTATTGATTCGAACTTTTTGTACAATTGTACCACATATATAACTCGAAGGACCTATGGAACGCCGAGTTGTAAATATAACGAATTTATTATACAACTATTCTATCAAACTTAAAATTTTGTACACTAGATTCCGAAATCGACAAATTATCCCATAAAGTCCCTGCGTTGGCATATCACAAATAAGGTTCCTTAACAACTCCTTTACTTAAAAATATAAAAAGTAAAAGGTTACACCGTTCTTGTCTTGTTCGTTTGTGATTTAATTAAGATTGGAATTTGTCAGTCGAATCATTTATCAGTTTCTTTTTTTTATTCATGCTCTTTTGGAGTTTTCAGAAGCAAATCTTACTAAAACACCAATGGATAGCTGCGCAAGACAAGTGCGAAATATATCAGTAATTTCATAGTTTCGTTGGTTTTTTTAGTAGCATAACGTTTTTTTATGATATGGCGTTTATTGAGAATTTATGGAAAAGACGCTGTCCTTTTAGAAAACAAAAGCAAAACTGTCGAAAGCCGTTGTGCATTTTTACGACGTTTCAGCGTGGATGCATCTTCATTTCGACATTATGCGCGAAGACAAAACAATGTAGCCGAGCAGTAAATATGGAATCTGAGGCAGTTAAACGGTCATAAAATTGTTCGAATTAACCTTGCTATAAATACTTGCCATGTTCATGTCAAGCTGAGCTATAGCGACGCCTTCAGAAAAAATAATGGTACATGTCAACCTCCATCATAAACGTTATAGACCGTAAATCAATTTTTAACACGTCGTGCCAGAAAGATAGCAAACGGACGAGCACCATTGTCATTATTATTATGGTGACGATGGATTTTCTCAGAATGCAGTTCTTAATCTTCAGCATCTCGACTTATAAAACTGCTACCTGTCCTTATTAAAATCCCAAAAAGCCGTAAACGTCAGGAAGTACCAGACTTTGTCCTTCTCCTTGTTTGTCTCGTGTCTCTCGAACTGAAAAACAAAAGTACAAATGCACCTACAGCGTATACCTACCTACCTGTACCTGTACGTATAACAGTCCCGGCATAAAGCCACTTTCAATTTTAACTTCCACTTTATTACCCATTAAATTTTATTTAGCGGTTATTAGTATTTTATGTGCACTGCGGATATTGATATAAAAGTAATACTGGAGACAGGGATGTAATCCTTTTTCAGATCGGTCAACTGACTGATATCGTTGTAATTTGTAATTACAGCTCCGAGAAAAATTTGTATACTTACTAAAATTCGTTAACAATAGGAAAATTATTTACTTGTAGTATGAATAACAAAAGACCAGTTGACTTACTAAATACAAGACAGAGACCACTCAAAGTGCCGTCGCGATTATACTGCTAGTTTCTCTTAAAAATCGGTGTTAAGTGAAGAAAATAATAAAATTAACTCTGAAAATAGGTATCATGAATCGCTTAATTAATGCATCTTTATTTTCAATTTCGCATTATGCAAAAAATGAAAAAAAAGGCGTAACAAATTTTTGCTACACTGATTGGAATGTTTAGGCTGATTCTCTGAAAAAGTAGTAAACATAAGAATTCCCAGTTTGTTAGAAATAAAATCAGAAGAAGATTCCTGTTGTCCAGGTAAAACAGAATGCGGTGGTGGTTTTTGATTCGGTGGGGGTGTGCATCAGCGGGTAAAGTGAGAAAGATAAGTTCGGTAGAGAGTAAATGCCAGTCAGGGATATCTTGATGTAAATGTCCCAGGTGACTGGCGCCTTCTTTGATTTAGTGCTGACGATGTGGAAGCGGTTGCGGTGACTGTGCAGCCAACCACCACACCACCACCAGCACCAGTACTACGACGACTATGTCAGCTGAGTAGTATCCTTCTCCCTGGACATGGTTTATGTGGGGACCGCTGGGACAACTACGCGCGACAATGAGAACAACCACGACGGGTTCTTTGCAGATTTATTCGCCATCGGGTGGTCTCTCGGCGGCTGCCAATCTCGTTTTCTTTCTTCTTCCGCACGACGCTGTGCGACGCGACGGACGCGATGTGCTCGATGGTCCCGAATTTTTTTGCTTATCGAACGAGCCACCGGTCCTCAAATAATACCTCCCGGATCCCCAGTCTTAACCGCACTACTCGATATTTCAGCCAGAAAAAGTTTTATTCGACTGGATTTTAGACAAATGTTCGTCTTGTTACAATTTAAGAACTACAACAGTAAAACGGTTTTATAAAAGTATTTCTCATAGTAAAAATAAAATAGGATAGCCTCCTCCTACTATTCTAGGGCCTTAGGATTTGGACACATACGTCAGTATAGATAAAAAATGCCAATAGGTACAGATAAATAGTTTCATTTTATATAGTAATTTTTGGAATTATCCTTCATTTCATAGAAAAAAATGCAAGACTTGTTGGAACTAAACTAGTTAATATGTAATAGCCTTATTTAAGAATTGCATCAGAAGACAACCAAGCTAGAAATTTGTCCAACAAAGACAGTCTTCCACTATAACTTGAATCCTTCCGCTAAGTCCTGCACACGCTGAACAGTTTTATTTAAATAAGGAATGGAAATTATACACATCTTTTACCTGCTAAAAACACAATATTATTTTAGTACGTGCTATCTTCTCTTTTAATAACACTGGCCTGTTGATACGGTCGCCTGGCAACATTTCGATCAAATCTCAACATCGAAATAGCCGTCAAAAAGCGTGGACCATATATTATAATCAAGTGTCCGAGGTGCGGACGTATCTGTCAATCAAGGGTGCGTGTGTAGGCATTGTGTCCTATCAAGCAGCGACCGTGTCCTCTTCATCCTGACGCGTTATTTACCATCATTGCTGGCAGTATCGGACAATGATCGAGACACCAGTGAATATACTGGCACGCACACCATTCAGGTTCATGTACCAACAACATGCATTCGTACAATCTTCGAGAACAGTGTAAAGGCATTGCTATATACGAGGGCGAATCTAAAAGTAAAACTTAGGTCAAATACCAGCAAAACTTAACATTTATCAAGTCATAATCTTCTATTTGTTATAGTAAAGTGGAATTCGTTTATTATGACTCCGCCTATATTGATCAACCGCTTAATATGAAGTAATTGCAGTGTGAAGTTTGGTTTTCATATTAAATTCTGTATAAGAAAGTTTGGATATAATGACTCCGTTTAAAATGACATATCGTTTATTATGACTGATTCTCAAGAAATCATATCCGGCTATAGTGATCCAAGTGATTAATAAAACAGTTTTGCTCCTTTTTCTGACCCTTCTTATGTATATTCATATCACAATTCATAGTTCCTTTTCTTTTTCTGGTAATGTCCATTTTTGAATGACCAACTAAGTTTTCTTCCAAAGCTTGCCGTATTTTCCAATTTCACAGTATAAAAAACTAGGATTTTGTCAAATTTCATCCGACATTGCCAAGCAATTATAAAAGATATTTACGAATTAAAATGACAAAAAAAAGTTTTTGCCTTGCAATTATTCTCTATAATGGCAGATATGTACCAGCAGTTTAAAACGAACTGATGAATAAAACATTTACATCTTTAATTGACCAATTAACTTTAGAAGGATTTTTTTAATATGTTACAGGGAAAGCGCGTAAACTGGATTAATAAACATGGATTATAATCCAAGTCAACCAAAAATCGTTAAAACACTTCTAAAAACCTCAAATTTCCTTTCACTTTAACAGTCCTTTAACTATTATCACTAATTATCTTTTTTTTGCAAAATATGTATATCATTGCGGAAAATTCGAAATGGAAATTTGGTTTTTAAAATCCTTGCATCAGTTTCCGTTTTACCGTTGCTCTATAAGAAACATAGGTACATGCAAATCCATAAACTTTCTATCATTATGCGATAATATTAATGTAGCGGGTGATACTGGTATTTAAAATTCGTTCGATGATTGAATAAATAATAATAATTGCAGGAGTTCCGTGTCTCTGGCATTAACAGTTAGATTTGCCACTTTCTCAGCCTAATAATCATCAATATTCAGGATATCAATTGTATTTGCAAAGAAAAGGAGGCACTCATCGATTGGCACGTAGTCGCGTAATTCGTGCTGTCGTCACTACTTTGTCGACATGTACTTACACATTCTTACATTTCAACCAGTTATTCCTATCAATATTCACAATAAGCGACGTATTAAATTTCTACGAAACGCACAATTAACTCTGTCAGGCGTTTACGTGTGGTCGAGAAAACGATTACTATTTTATTATGTACATACGTGGACAATATTGGAAATCGGTCATGTGAAAATAATGACCGATAACATTATGGTGTTGGACACGATCCGTACTAATTATTATTGTAGGAAGAGATTTAAACAAGGATGTCATCGCTACTTTTTGATTTGTATATCAAAGATGCATGTGATTAATCCTAATACTTATTATAAGTTTGTTTGTAATCATTTCACGCCTTGACTATTCAAAGGATCGTAGGGTAGTTTTGTGAACGCATCGTCAGGGATACAGAAAAGGACATAGGGTACCTTTTATCCAGAAAAGAAATACTGATCCCGAAGATTAGAAGAATTAGTAGTATGAGGTCGTCGATTATCTTTAACACGTATTTAGGATGACTTCTACGCGAGTGAATCCACATATAAAACCTAGTATTATTATAACCGAATAGAATTTATTTTTCCCAAATTCAAATGGGGTCTCACATGGGATACCCAACCGGTTCCCTACTGTAAATGTAACGTCTTCCCCACCTGGGACCCGGTAGGGAAAGCCCTAATTGGAAAATTTCCAAATCAATTTTTATTTTTAAATGTATTGAAAATGATACATGTATTATAAAGAAAAATATTTTAAGTATAATATGGGTAGTATATCATATGATAGTATAGTAAAAAAGAAAAAAAAAAGATATCACGAACGCACGCTACCCCCCCACTTTTACTTCAAAATGTCTTCTTGGATTACAATAAAATGAGTCTGAGATATAGTTAGGGAAATCCTAATTGGGTCCCAATAAATACTTTCCAATAAATGGTCAACTGTTACATGAAAGTATAAAAAATAATTATTAATAGGATAGAATAAATAAAATAACTATTTATTATGTATAAATTAAATAATTATTAATTACGCTTCAGTAAGATTGTAGTTGAGAGGTGCAGTTTGCGCAAAGTTTTGGTTTGCCTTAAAATACGCAGATCAAAATTCATTGGGTATAGGTGGGAAATGCCCAATTTGGGAAAATCCAACAATCTCCAATAGGAACCCAAGTGGAATTTGGAATTCCCAAAATAAATTCTTCTCGGGTATATTAGGACAGGACACCTCTATAGGTATACTTACAGGGGTAAAACACATAGATTTGCGGATGATATAGCAGTATGAGCGTTTAACATGGAGGGGTTAGTGATTCCTTTAAATACAATAAAATGGAAGCGATATATTGATACAAGAGCATGATATGAAAATAAATAAAAATAAACCAAAAATATTAGTATATAAGGGATGCTGAAGTAGGATTAGAGCTAATATGAAAATAGGAAATTAGAAAATGTCGCTAAGATTTTCGATATTTAGGGAATCAACTAACTCAAGTTTGAAAAACCGCTTATGATATCAATGCATATAAGTATCGTAAAACAAAGAACAAATCGTTCTTCTTCTTCAACTTCCTTCCTTTCTACCTGTTGTATTGGACTCGCATTCGGTCGTCATCCATCTCGTTAGAGACAGTTTCTTATTTAGTTTAGCTTTACAGAACTATTACGCACAGTTAAGTTATTAATAGGAACTTAGGGGAACGAATTTTTAAATGCAATTAGCTAGCGGGTACTTTCTGTTTTCTAGAATTGTTCGAAAGGCGTATCATGAGTTACAGTTACTATACTGCTTTTGTAAAATGTATGTGTGTTTGGTAAGCCGTTCGTTCGGATGAATTCAAAATGTGTTTATCGTAATTTGGCAGTGGGTCATAACTGACTTGGTTGACAGATGAGCGAAAACGACCTAGAATGGCCTTGAACTTAACCACGAGTGGACTAATAAAAAAGGCCACGTCCGCTTTAAACGGCATGAGAATTTTCAACAAGCAAAACGCTGCACGTCCCGGCCGTACACATGCACGGCTTATCTATTTTAATTTATAAGAAATAATTAGAATTTTAAATGGCGCGTTTTGTTTTGCATTATGGCTTCTAACTGTAACGTCCCACCCAGTCATTTTTTGTATTGCCTCATCAGACACAGTTACCTGATTGATAAACAACTACATTATTCATTACCGTCAAACAACGACTTTGTATTCCTCTGTTTCTATTTCTCTACTTGTTTCTCTCACTTTTTCTATTTTTACACATATTTTACAATATAAAATTCTCCTTTCTGCACTAAAGTAGCAGTAAAAACTACGAGTACAAAATGCAGATGCAGTAAAAATTCTGTGTAGCATAACGGATAACAGTATAGGCCAGAAAGATGGGAGAGGTCACGTAAGACCCAGTAAATATTATATACAAAGTGAGACAATTTACCTGGTGAATTATTTATGACAACCTGAAAATGTTAAGTTCTTAGTAATCGAACTAGTGTCTGTATTTAGGAAATCGATTTATTTTTTTCTAATTAATTCCTATGTATTTCAGAACTATAATTAGTCAATCGCGGGATTCCAGGATTATTTCAGTTTTGAGATTTATAAATAAAAAAAGAGAATCTAGAAATCACCTCTTTATAATCAACAAATCAAAATTTGTACCAAAATCAACATATTTTACAGTAAATATCTAGCTAATCTAATCATCTTAGCTATTCAAACTTACGGTCAGAGTTAAACTTGGGCTCTGTCTTAAATTTATACTTTTCCAACTTTATAACATAAATGAGCACAGTTACGTTAACATGATAGGTAAGCAAGCTCACTGGATTACTTGGTGATGATTACTTCACTGAACCAAAAAAGTGCGTAAATACCAAAAAAAAAGTACATTGTATCAATAAAGGTACTTTATTATTGGTCCAATAAAGAAGTTTATTAACATAATGAACAGGAGTTTGTTGTTCAATAAAGACGTTTATTAACCAACGTATAGAACCTACATTGCTGCAAAGAAAAATTGTAAAAATTAATCGTCTCAACAATTAGTTTCTGATCCAATGTAAATGTTTGATATAAATTCTGTATGTTGTTTCGATAAATTATATTCATTGTTCCAATAACTTCTGTACATTGTGAAATTGTATAATTTTTATTGTATGTATAATGAACTGGTTTATTGGTCAATGAACATTTTTATTAAAATAATGGCTTATTTAATTATTAAAAGAAATAAAAATACTTTTCTATCATATATAATTTATATACTTCTATTGAATTTCAAAATAAAACAATTACAATAAACATTAACCTCGTCCAATCAGTATCACTTAAAAATTCATTTAAAATACTAACTTTAGACTAAATCTTTGTTTGGATAGTCCATAGCACGGGGCGTCTTGTGAGTCTAAAAGTTCGTAGTAAACCGATATTGCCACACACTCGAAATATTAATTTCCAAATGGAGCGTTTCAAAATGAAAATGAAACATTGTGTTAATTCTAGTCGTAATGAAAAGATATGGGAACATACTAATCCGTAACGTGTAGGGGTTTTACAGAATGACCGTTTATTTATTGTTAACTACGTATCACTCAGTTCTTTCAGATCCTTTAGGCGATATGATGGTAACTCTTACTTACAAGAGTCTATGTATGTCTGTAACCCTGTACCCAGGGGCACAACAAGGGGGGGTCCACGGATGCCTGAGCACCCACTCGGTTGGGTTGGGCACCCAGTCAATTCCCCAACTTGAAAGTTCGATTCAAATAATTCAAGCTCGTAAATAAGCAGCCGAACTCTATCTTTTCAGCTTTTACACACCCGCAGTATATAAATATTTATAGTATTATGATGGGAGCACCCAGTCAAACTGTAACGTTGTTGCGCCCCTGTATACGACTTCTGATTGTAACATGATGCGATGGTCTAACGTGTGGGCAAATGCTGGATCAGTAATATTTCACCATCTTCATATCGTTTATCTCGTCGTTCTCCCTCTCTCTTAGTGTCTATCTATTCCAATGATTCCTTAGGATAGCTGAAGAGGGCACAATAGAAAAGAGACCTGTTATACATTCATAATACAGCAACGAATCTTCTGGGGTTACCAGCAATTGAAGATGGTGAAATTCTTAAAAATAAAGAACGACGGATTTATACATTCCTTAAGCATAGGCTATATGCCACTTTACTTTGTGCCGCCCCACTCTACTTCCCAAGTTTTGTTTGAATACTGGTAATATTATATTTATCCAGATTTTGGAATACAGTGGTATCACATATTTGACTGGACACTTTTTCTGAATAACGGATATGGATAATTTTTACTCCTTTAATTTAATGTCTCCTTTAACATACACCTACTTGGAATCGACAACCCTTTAATAATTTAAGAAGTGTAGCAACACATAGATGTAGAAGCTCTAGACAAAATTTTTCAGTCTCTCCCCAGTCTCTCAGAGTCTTTCAGCCTTTCAGCGTCTCTCAGTCTTTCACAGTCTGTCAGTTATTGCCTAGGTGTTTTTATTGATCTCTTGCAGTCTCTGTATGAGAGACTCGAACGATAAAGTTGTTAATTCAGAGATTCGAGTCTCTCACAGAGAGACTGAATGAATAAAACTGAAAAATTGAGAGACTCGAGTCTCTCGTAGGAAGACTGGGATCTCTGAAATATGTTGAACTTAGAAAATTTTAACCATGTCNCCTAAAGAATATTCGTGAATGTTGTATAGTTTACTAGATAAAAACGTTTAAGCTTTTCATTTAAAATTATTACTGAAGTAAAAATTGGTAAAGGCTTTCGCGACCAGTAGGCGAACTGACGCTGTCCTGATTCGGGTCTAAAGGTCGTCGTTTGTTGAAGTTGATTCCTAACGTTTCGTCAACACGAATGGCGATCTTTTTCAGAGGTCCTTCCAAAGGACCTTAATCAGGACAGCATCAGGTTATTGTTGATGTATTCCTGGAAAATATAATTTTGACTATTTTATAGAGATGTTGGCCACTAGAAAGTTACTAATTGACCATAAATTGTTATTGATCCTGATTATAAGTAGGTACATGTGTTACAAAGTGAATTGTTAAAACATTTTGAAAAATATGAATGCAGTAATGTAAACATACTAATCGTAATCTCTTTTACTGGCGTAACTCATTAAATTACATCATGCGTGAAGATAATTTGTGAAGAGATACGTACATACCTCGGTATTTCGATAGCCTAAGTATCTCCACATATTTATCATCATACAAAAGCATATTTCCCGGCTATAATATTTGAACGTTATAATTAGTGCTGTTTTAATGGCATTTTGTCAATTCCTCTTCGATTAATTAATCAATCGTTAAGTTCGATAATGAAAAATACGTAATGGGGCGAGCAGGCCCACATATGACAGGCATTTTTACTGCAGTTACCCTGATGTAGTCGTCACAGGGTCGTTCTCGGAGCTATTCTGGGTAGGTACCGACATTATCCGATAAAAATGTCGTCGTCATGGCCGCTTGCGTTTTTATTTTCCTGTCCGCACGTAACGACCGCCGCCACAGTAGTCTTTTAATTACGAATCTTATATGGGCACAAATTCACGTTGACTAATAACTCATATGAAAAAATTGAACGCGATCTCTAAAAAGCCTTAATAGATCCGGACAATTAAAAATCCTTTTTATAATTAAACCGGCCCCAAATGAGCCATATCTATTCGTGTCAGCGATTTCGTGCAATGCGTATATCATTCATTCGGCTCGACTACTTACACACACACACACACACACAAATACAAACTGCTTACTGTCCCGCTTGGAAATATCAGAAACTGAATTATAATTTATATGTATGTCGTCGTTTGTGTGTGTGTGCGCGCTTTTGACGAGGAGCAGCAAGAACTGCCCGTCAAAGGATGTCAACTGTTGTAAATATTGGATCATAGCTGACTGTCGCCTACCACCCACGAAGTCCAACCAACTAACGGCCGGTAGACCCTTTTGGTAGTTACAACCGACTGCGACGTGCAATTTTTTACTTAACTATTCGACTCATTCTTTCAAACATTCACGGAATATCCGTTTTCACTACACCGTCATCTAGGCGCTAACCGCGATCGTATGGTTGTAAATTCAGACCCCCCAATAACTGTTCATCGCAAATGTCGTAAACTCTCTTGCAGTGACATTTCAAAACCGATACAAGGATTTTTGTTAGGTAAATAATTTAAACATAGTCTACCGCAAACTAAAAAAAAAATGTCAATTTACTAATAAATAGAAGACACAATTGATGTTATCTTGCAGCATGGGCTCGAGTTACGATGAAAACTGAATCGCTTGTCACTCAATTAGAATATATAATTTTTTTAGAAAAATCATCTTACCTTTAAGAAAGGACGATAAAGTGAACAAAAAAATTGTTACATTCTGTTAACCATATCAACGCTTGTATGAAAAATCTGACAAACAAACTGTAATAAACTGATATTGATAAGTTTTCCGAATCAGAACTTTAAAACAATGATGGAAGGTTAGTTAAAGTTTTAATATCTCTCCACTTGTACGTAGCAGAATTTTTCGACGTTCACGTATTAATGTAACAATACATAGCTACTCGTTGTAATTGTACTGTTTTTGAAGTCAGTTTTCGTTCTCGATGAAAACAAACATTCTCATCATTAGTCCGCGGTTTGCTGGTAGCCGGCCAAGGACGTGTTCCTTTATTGACGACGAGCATGTCGATGACTTCTCAATCCACTAGATATACCGTATGCGAAAGTGAGAATGCTGAAACTTGTGCCAAAACGCAAACACACGAACGAATACACAAGCGGTAATTTGCATAGTGTACCTATATTTTCAGATTCCCTATCCTACCAAAGTCCACTCTTTCGCTTACATACTGTACATTCAACAATCAGTCGATGGACGCACTGCTAATGAGAGCGGCACATTACAACTCATTACCAGGATCAGCACATTCGCATACTGTATACGAACACATACATATATGTATTGTACAATACCTTACACTATTACATCTTGTACATTCATACTTACATTCGAAAAGAACTGAATGTAATCGACCCATCATTTTTATAATTTTACAAAGATCAAATAAGCAGTAGATAAGAGATACGGTTCCCACGTCCGTCAGTCACCTCTTAATAATAACCATACAGCAAAACACACCTCCAATTTAATGGTTACTTATTATACCAATTGTAAATCGATACTGCTATACATACCGTGTAGCTATGTATATTCTATATTGTTAGTTCAGCATCTTTTTCCGGTAGTAGTTGATGCTAAAATTAAACGAAACTTTTTTTATCGATCAAGTTATTTATTAATAAAATGACCATTTGTACGTCCAAATTAAATGTGTTGTATGAGCGACGCCTAATTTAAAATGTGATACTACAAAAAGTTACACACGTATTTAAAGTGAACTAAGTACCTATTCCGATGTACAATCAGTTGCAGATTTTATGGACACTAATTTTTATGCATCACGGAATGAGTTTCCTACATAAGTACATTAGGTATTATACTTTTTTCGAGAGAAATCAGAAATATTGTATCTAATGATGGCCCAAATGAAAATTTTATTTTCGTATTTCATCGGGCGTTCTTTTTTCAAAAATCAAGTAATTTTTACTGAACCTTAAGTCATTTAATAAAATAATTCGAAGTGGCCTGTATTCTGTCTAAGCAGCCAGACACGGATTGCTATTTCGATCTTTTTGGATCTCATCAACGCGTAGCAGGCAGCTCCGACAGAACACAGACCAACTTTTACATGCTGTCTTAACAGCGCGTTTTAGCAAATACCACAAATGGCGCGGTAAACGCCATCTGTAGTACGATGCTACATTTTAGGATTAGGTATGCTCCAACAAGGTCCATTTGTGTGGATATCTACTTGCTGAAAACGAATCCCGGCGTAGCCAACCTCAACGTAATAGGCACGGTTAGCTTAATCGAATAAAATAATTCGAAGTGGTCTGTATTCTGTCGAAACTGCCAGACGCGGATCGCGATTTCGATCGTTTTGGATCTCATCAGCTCGTCGCAGACAGCTCCGACAGAACACAGACCAACTTTTACCTGCTGTCTTAACAGCGCGTTTTAGAAAATACCGCAAATGGCGCGGTAAACGCCATCTGTAGTACGATGCTACATTTTAGGATTACGTATTCGTATACGTATACGTACATAGTTATTATTATTTTTTTATGAAGATACAATCTCAAATTTTAACCTGATTTTCTCACAATCAGTGCAGTGCGTCCCAGTATAGCCCCAANTATACGTACATAGTTATTATTATTTTTTTATGAAGATACAATCTCAAATTTTAACCTGATTTTCTCACAATCAGTGCAGTGCGTCCCAGTATAGCCCCAAACGTCAAAGACAAAAATATTTTAACACAAAATAAATTCCTTGTCAGATATCTTGTTGGATATCAGTTTACTAGCAAATAAATAATTCAAAAGATTTCATGAAAGCGTCCCGGTTCGTAAGAAGTAAAAGGGACTGCTCTGACTTCCGTTTCCATAAGCAAGCGCGACCTATCGGCAACCCCCTATTTAAGAATTCGCACTTCCAACAGATCACCCACTGGCAGCTGTTGTTCGCGATCTCGCCGGGATAGTTTATAGTTGTATTTGTCTCTTGTCGTTCCGTCTCCAATAAAAATTTAAAATCCCCTCCTCGTTTGAGGACGAAACAAATGATACATCCGATGTTTACTGTTCAACATTAAATTTTTCATGTCGTGGCACGACGCCGGTGGGGTGTCGTTAGGGGGTGGGGGGTAATTCGTGTCACTTAGTAGCGTCGAACGGACGGGACGGGGCTTTGCTTTGGCAGTTTTATTGGAGCTCCAAATTGGATCGAGCAAAACGTGTTGTTGTCGACGACGTCGTCGTCTTCGTCCCCTACACAACCCCCGCGCTGCCGCCGCCGCCGCCTTCGCTAAACTTCCACCTCACCCTCTGTCATGGAATTAACACCGTACCATTGATCACCCGAAGTAATAATCCACTAATTTGTCCCGTAACGGCTAATAGAAATTGCCAATCTGCGGCGCCTGGGAAGACTTTAGTCCTGCTCCGCGGGAGTGAGACCCGGGTGAGAGAAAGAGACGGCAGTGGAAGGAAGGAGCGGAGGGGAATACGGGAGGGATGATGCATCTGATTTAATTTTTGTCGTTCGCTTTTTCTTATTGGATAAGTTGATGAAGAGCAATTCGGCTGCTACATAGTAATGGACCAGATTGAACGAGAACAAGAATCCTTAAAGCTATTTTAGTCACGTGGATCGTTCGACTTGTCTGTCGTCGATAATTAATTAAATGTATACTATGTTGTAGAAGAAGTACAGTACTCGGTTTTTTGTTAGGTTTCGAAGATGCATTCCCTTGTTTAGTTTTCAGGTATCTTGAATAATAAAATCGACTAATTAGCGATACCCGTATTAGAAACTAAAATAAATATTGAATGAGAACGTGCAATTTCTTTTTTCTGTCATTTTTTCATGCCAGTAATAGAGTCTAATAAATGTCATTTAAAACTTATCAGGGGTATTACGCTTTGTTCTAAAAAGTTGAGGTTTTCAGAGAAGTAGGAAATATTTTCAAATGTAAAATATGGCTGGGGTGGGCGCGACGGAAAATAACTGCTTGGAAGCATTCGAAATGTGGTGTAACTGGCGAATGATGAGGATACCGTGGATAGAGAAGGTTAGAAATGAAGAGGTATTAAAAAAAATAGGAGAACAGAAACTCTACAGAAGTCAATAACAAATAGGCAAGATAGGCTGGCATGACACATTAGACACGAAGGACTAGATAGAGATATATTAGAAGCAGAAAGTTAAAAGGAGTAGAGGTAGACTTAGATAGGATTACTGTTCACAAATAGTTAAGGATGTGGGATGCTAACCTAACCTAACCTAACCTAACCTAACCCAGTCAAACTTGCGCCATGCCACCTTGCCATACTTTCCCTTCCTTAATAAACCAATCTAACATGATAAAACATAATACAATCCAACCCAAGTCAATCCAGCGCAATCTAATCCAGCGCAATCTAAGCTAACCTAACCTAACCTAACCTAACCAAACCTAACCAGGTCAAACTTGCGCCATGCCACCTTTTCGTACTTTCCCTTCCTTAATAAACCAATCTAACATGATAAAACATAATACAATCCAACCCAAGTCAATCCAGCGCAATCTATGCTAATCTAACCTAACCTAACCTAACCTAACCTAGATGCTCTAGTTTTAGGGAAATGCGAAGATTAGCTCAGGAAAAAGAAAAAGTAGAGGTGCGTATCCAACAAGTCGTATTAGGACTGACGACCTTATGATGATGATGAGCTCCTTTAAAATAACTCGGCGACTATTAAATTGCAGTGCTTGAGACTGCATTATTTAATGATTTACTTTTGTCAGTAATTTCCTTAGATTGAAATGCATAATCACACAACAGCGACTACTATCTTGAGAAAAATTGTTCACAAATTTCACCAATGGCATAAATAGAATCAAAGGAAATAAAAACGTTGGGAATTAGGAACTGAGCAAACAATAAAAACGGTGAATATATAGGTTTTTCTGCATTGTGAAGAAAAAGAGTGGTTAATAACAAAATAAGACAAAAAAGCCCCCGGTATTCGTAGAAGTGTACTACCTTTCTATTACGAAGGCGTATCGAATGGCTGGACCTGAATAAAAGCGACGATCAATCGCAGGATCTAAGCTCGGATGATCGGCTCTGTCACATTTCGAATAATTTGGAACGAGCACTACTAATAATCGAAAGGTTCTTATGAATTGAAATTCTCGACGGATATTGCTGTCACACTCAGGAAATACGAAGTAAAAACAGAAACGGAATCGAACAGTAGCTGGTACCTATTTTTTTTTTTTTTA
>NW_020438937.1:93541-149645 GCF_000699045.2 Agrilus planipennis
TTTTTTTTTTTTTTTAGAAAAATTGTTCTTTCGGCCAGAAAATTATTTTTCATTGTTGTACTCAAGTGTGAATTCCAAATAAACTTTTTAATTAGCCGCATATTATGGGCATGTAAATTGATTTTCTAGCATAAGACTGTTAGTCTTTATCAGAGATTTGTTTGAAATTGTTGTAATATTTAAAATACAAAAACAAGATTTTGTTTTGAATTATAAATTTCTTTTCCTATTTAGATAGTTCTTAAACAGATTTTTTATTTTAAGAATATTAAACGCAAGCAACAACAATAGTTTAGTTCCGTCATTGTTAGGTCCATCAGAGTCGGTAAATATATATGGTGTCAAAACTCATATTGGATTATACATAAAATTTGAACGTAACCAATTTTAAATAAGGCCTAAAAATGATTCAAATATTATTGTAATTTTTTTATTTTTATGATCAGACTGCTGTTACTACGTATAAATTGCAAATGCTAAGGGAACGGCTCCATTAGGTTAGGTTGTGGTTGAAAATGTTAATGTAATAGACGAATAGGGTTATTTTTTTATGAAAATTTTTATGCAGAAATTGCTGGAATATTAAGTGGAGAAAAAAAACTGACAATAATAACTAACAATAATGCTTTATGCCTTTGTATAATGACGTAAATAACTATCACATTCGGTACATGTACTTCTTGGGGTTAGATCCTCTTTTAGTTTAACTTTTCTAATATTAATTCCTTAGCACTTAACAGTCAGGGGCCGAAAAATGGTACCATACTAAAGTAATTAAAAAGTACATCCGAATCATTCAAAATCACGAAAACACGTATATGATGAGAAGAGAATCCACAAAGACTCAACATCAACAGTCATTTTTCTCAGATCAATTTTTCATTTAGTTTATTACTCAATTCTGCGTTATGCCCTTTCACATTCAATTTACCAAATGAACGGTGAACGGGAAATTAAAGAAAACTACTTTCAATTTTTCAATTACGAATCGACCTAACGTACAAACGACGCAACCGTTTCGCCCGGTAATCTGCCTAATCTTCCCTTCACAACATTCGGAAAAAAGTAAATAACCGTTCGTAATTCGTGTCAGCGAATTTCCCTTATTAAAAGACTAATCGTAGCCCCCGCTGGCGCTTCTACGATACGTGTGTCGAATTCGCGCTGCGTGAGCGCACAGACAGTTTATTTTATGTAAATGGTCGACTACGACTCCCCGTGATCCATCGTTTCATTAGTGTTCGATTCGAATATCCGCCGTCCGTCAGTCGATGTCCCCAGAATAATTCCGCCAACCTCGATGTAGTCGGTCGCGATCGTCGACATAGCCCCTGGATGACGAGACGCAGCGTGCAATTTTCCAATATAATCGGCACCTACTATTCCTTTCTCTTTGATTTTATCCCGTCTATCTTTCTCTTCTCACGGCCGCGCCGTAGTTGCCGACGCCGCGACGTCCTCCTGTCCATACGTCGACAATAAAGTGAGCAATCATCCTGTTACCCTCATGACGTCATTAGCGGCTTCAATTAGTGAAGAAATTAATGAAACTGTGAAGGGGTAGAGTTGTCCATCTATCACTGTTGTAAAATCAATAATATTGATTACTTATACGACAGTTTTTTGTCTACCTAATTAATACAACAACTATTGAATATATGATTTACGAATCTGTCGCAAATTTTAGCCTAAACTAAACCATAGCAACATTTTTAATGTTTTCGTCTCATGTACTATCGACAATGGTAGATAGGTATATTCATCCGTCCAAATTTGGACGAAATTCGATCGCTAATAGGTTAAGTAATCCTGAAAAGTTTTGTAGATAATGTTGTGAATAGCTTACTTATAAAGGTGTACCTACCTATACCTTGAATTAAAAATCATTGGTAGTCCGTAAAAGAATTAGATTGAACAGATTTCTTTTAATTACCACAACGTTCGTTCGATCCTTCGAAAGTTCCAAGAACGAGAAGTGGAGTCGCAGAAACACGAAGACGAAAACAAAAGACCAATTTAATGGGTTTTATTCGTGCATATATTAATGCACGGGATGCGACAGAGTCTTCGGTTTGCGACCGTGCCTGCTGCATATCGGGAGAACTTCATCAGCGAGATGGAAACGAACTGGTGAACGAAGAATAAGGAAAGGGGTTGAGAAACGGTCGCGACTAAGCGCCCGAGAGAACCTTTGTTTATTACGTAATTTAGAAGCTGCGTCGCGAGATTGAGTTGTCTAAATTACGAGGGTGGATTGATAAGTTTCCGGCCTAACCAAGAGATGACGCCACTAGGCCTACCTTGAGGTGACATTCTATAGTACCATCCTTGGATAGCTTGTAGCTATAGTTTCAGCCCGATCTCCTTGCTAGTGTAGGTTTGACAGCACGCTGAACAAGACGCCTCTGTGGTTTTCGTAAAAATGGAAAAGCAGGAAAATCGTGCTGTCATCAAATACTTTTATTTGAAGGGGTTAACGCCGAAGGAAATTAAAAAAGAGATGGACTCAACACTGGGGACATCCTCCCCGTCATATTCAACCGTTAAGCAGTGGGTTTCCGAGTTTAAAAAGGGTCGTGTGAGCACCTCTGATGGGCCTCGCTCAGGACGCCCCGTTGAGGTCACAACTCCAGATATGATCGAAAAAATTCATCAAATAGTGCTGGGAGACCGCAGATTGAAAGTGCGTGAGATAGCTGAGACCTGTAAGATGTCATATGAACGTGTGCAACATATTTTGCACCAACATTTGCATATGGAAAAGCTCTGTGCAAGATGGGTGCCGCGTTTGCTAACAGTCGACCAAAAATTGATTCGAAAAAACATTTCTACCGCAAATTTGTCATTGTATAAGCGTAATCCAAGCGAATTTTTGCGTCGATTCGTAACCGTTGACGAAACGTGGGTCCACCACTACACTCCTGAAACCAAAGAACAGTCTAAACAGTGGATTGGACCAGGGGAACCAACTCCAAAGAAGGCAAAAACAATTTTTTCGGCGAACAAGGTTATGGCTACTGTTTTTTGGGATGCAAGAGGTATTATATACATTGATTACCTTGCAAAGGGTAATACTATCACTGGTCAATACTACGCAGACTTATTGCAACGTTTGAGCCACGAGGTGAAAATTAAACGACCTCATCTGGCGAAGAAAAAAATCTTGTTTCATCACGATAACGCACCAGCGCACACGTCAATCGTTGCGACGGCTAAAATCAACGATCTAAAGTTTGAATTGATGCCGCACCCTCCTTACTCTCCAGACCTAGCCCCGAGTGACTATTTTCTGTTCCCTAATCTCAAAAAATGGCTTGGCGGTAAGAGATTTGCGGACAATGAAGAAGTAATCGAAGCTGTAAATGGTTATTTTGAGGAGCTTGACGAATCAGTCTATAGAGATGGCATTAATAGACTGGAACACCGCTATGAGAAATGTATCAGCCTTGGAGGAGATTATGTTGAGAAATAAAAAAAAAAAATTTTTAAAAACCTTGTTTTTCTTGGTCAGGCCGGAAACTTATCAATCCACCCTCGTATATTTGGACTTGGTGGCTATGAAATTGCAAGGAAAAGAGACGAGAGGGAGACAGTGAAATCGGGAGATTTTGTTCGAGCGAGAAGCTCTAAACAATTCCGTAAATTTATCTGTGACAATATTTGGAATGATGTAAGAAAAAGCCAGCTGGCACTGTTGCACTGTCATTAAGAATGGTATATAGTTTCAGTGATACCGGCAATCTTTCTAATTGGCTTTTCTATTGCAATTCGAATTAAATTTTAACTATAATTTACTTATATTAGTAGAGGTACAAAACAGCAAAAACGTTTTGGCTTTATTAGAAATTCCCAAAATTTAAAGACCCCTGATGAAGAGGCACGGAGCGAGCGGCCCCTCCATCCTCTCTTAGTGCGCTACTGATCTAGTTTAATCAAGTTTAAAATACAACAATACCAATGATTTGGATCAAAAATTAACAAGGTAAAAAAGCAGATCCAAGAACGCTTACTACAGTTAAAACAGTTTTACTTTGCGTAGAATACGAAGAAAAAAAGAAACGTCGACAACAATATATTGCTCGCCTTTGTCTTTCGAACTAAAACAAAAGACATTATTAATTTGCCTTTTGCATCGTCTCTTTTTTTGGCTCGAAGTCATGTTTTGCGTTAAATCGGCACAGGCATGACGGTTCGACATGAACAATTATGAATTAAGATTTGGTTAAGGACGAAGCAACGTCGATGATGATGACGAAGAAAGAATATTATGGAGATGCTTTTAAAAGCAACATCCGGTCATGAGTTTTGTTGGCTTTCTGTCGCAGTTGCTGCCTATTTTATATTATCAAGGTATCAAGCATGAAAAACGGAACAAGACGAGATGACGCTTCAAGCCTGATTAACACCGGCCATAACGCCCCATATACATCCATATTATTGCTTTTATTACCGAGATTTCGGTTGTTTAATAAAAGGCCGACAGTTGATTAATTAAAGTAAAATGAATTGGATGCTTCTTCACTGACTAATACCAACTTTCAATTAATCTTTTATAAAACACGAGATTATCGAGAAATTTTTAAATCCGTTCTTCGATTATGGTAACGTGCCTATCACGTTGAAGTGAGCTACGCCGGGATTCGTTTCAGCAAGTAGATATCCATATTTTTAAATGGATCTTGTTGGAGCATATGTAATCCTAAAATGTAGCATCGTACTACAGATGACGTTCACCGCTCCATTTGTGGTATTTTCTAAAACGCGCTGTTAAGACAGCAGGTAAAGGTTGGTCTGTGTTCTGTCGGAGCTGCCTGCGACGCGCTGATGAGATCCAAAAAGATCGAAATCGCGATCCGCGTCTGGCAGTTTCGACAGAATACAGACCACTTCGAATTATTTTATCCGTTCTATGGCATTCCTAATATGCGGCAATCCTTTCCTTTTACAGTAACAACTCAACAAAAGTATCTCAACAACAAAAACTGCCAAAATTCAATGTATCTTCAAATGATGACATCTTCCTCAAGATTAAACGAGACATTTTTAATATAAGAACCTAGGTTTACATCACTGGAATCCTTTATGAATTATGATTCGGGTTGAAAGGCAGTGGTTAAAATGAACTGCTAGGTTCAGACTTGTTGTCGTGAATTGCAGCCGTCATTTTCAGTTGTATTGCGTTTTGAACGTAAGTATGTACCACGAAGTTTCGGCAGTGATCTTACATTATCAGCCGTAGTCTGGACCTATCCCTTCAGATATAAACATAATTCTACTGAGATATTATTATTTTAAAAATTTGAATTTTTAGTTTAAACTTGTATTCGTTCTATACTATTTAGACGACAAAAATAATTCCTTGCGAATAGATTTAGGGAGTTAAACAAGCGAAAGTAAGGCTGAAATTAAATATAAGTTATTTTATTCTTCAGTATGGTAAATTGGTAAACTGTTTACCTACTCGTATATCTTAAAAATGCATAAAAGCTGTGCCGAAATCGCAAAGTCACTTTATATTCGATATTCTTTTTTGAAGTGAACGTCTTTGTTTTCTTCTGTATTTTTTGTAATAACAATTTCTCACGGTCCGACCCCTCATAAATGTTCCATGATGATTTTCATATTCTTTAAACGAGAATATGAACCGTGTGATTAAATATCACACTATTTGATTTTTACGCTATTTAAACTTGTGCCTATTTCGTCGGCCTTTCCGAAAAGACTAACCCAACTACCTGTTCGTTAAGTTACCGGCTGGCTTTACATTAAAATGAAATTAAAGCATAAAAATTAACTTTTCTCAACCAAATCGGCACAAAAACGAATCGACTTCTTTATGTTTATTTTCGAGTTTTATACTTATACACAATTTTTATTTTCTTTGTTCACCAAAAGATTATTGTCATCGATCTTTAGGAAACTTAACACAACCATAAGTAGAAAGTTGCTTATAGTTACCTACATGTTTTTTTTGTTGCATAAATAAGGTCATTAATTTTTCATAAATATGTGAACGACGACAGACTATCCTTTAATAAGACAAGTGTCAGAAAATTAATTTCATAAATTTGTTATTTTTAGTTTAAATAAGTAGATTACATAAAAAAAGTTTCATTTTTTCAATTGTATAAAGTTATCCGTTACTGTAAAAGTAGTGTATGCAGGTGTTAAAACAAGTAAATAAAAAATTTATCTAAATACATATAAAAACAATAACGTACCTGGTCTGTATTTTTGCAAAGTTTATTTAGTTCTTCGCTTTTCTTCTTGAAAAATTTCAGACTGATCCGATTTTATGTTAATATTGAATTTAACCCTTATACTAGGTATTACAAAATTATTTTTAAACCACTAAAATAGTTTATTATACTGTTTTTTCAATTAATGCTCGAAATGTGAACCATAAACAGTTGAAAAATAGACTTGTTTTTCTGAAATAACAGCGCATTCATTAATTTCGTTCTTTCAAAATATGTATTGTATCAACCCTCGCTCGAACTGCTCACAAAGCATTTTTTTCAGCACCCTCGCAATCTGAAAACAATTTACATAACGAAATAATAGAAAACTGAAGATAATAAATACTCCGACACCTCTTGTCGCAATCGAGAGGGGGACAAGTTTAAACACTTTAGCTCGCGCCCGGCTGCTTTATTGAAGTTAAACTATTTAATTTCGGGGCATTAGACGTCCCAGTGGTGGCGCATATTCCCGACGGGGACCATATTTCATTTGACAGGAGGAGAGAAGGATGACGCGAGGGCTACGGTGACGGCGGCGCCGGGCGGTTCCAGGCGTCAAATGATCGTCATACCTTAAAAAATCGAAATTGAATCGCGGCGCGCCGATTGTTCTATTATTCCATTAGAGGGCGCGACCCCTGCACATTTACAAGAAAATGCATTCAATTGACGATCAAGTATGTATGAACACTTATAATGACGACTGTACGGTGCATGTGTATTATGGGGGAGTGACGATTATCGCGTTATGTAACGCAGTGGGCGACGATATCGATGAATCTTTCATGCACTTGTTTTATTAACTAGTACCGGAATAAGGGAATACATTACATTACACTCTTCATCATCATGCAGTCGTCGGTTCTAAGATTGGTTTTTTCCTGTGTACTAAGCAAATCTTCGCATTTCGTTAAAACTAGAACATCCCACATCCTTAACAATTGGGAACAGTAATCTAATCTAGGTTTACCTCTACTCCTTTTAACTCCTGTTTCTGCTTTTATTATGTCTCTTTGTTGTACTCGGGATATTGTAATCCTGACTAGAATTTTGAGGAGGGTGCAGGTAGGGTCCCTAAGTTTTGGTGGGATTTCCATAAGGAATCTACGGGGAAATCCCTATATCGGCATGTCCCTCTTTAGCCACATGAGGCCCGCACACTATATGGGGCATGCCCCACATAAATTCTAGCCGGGATGTGGTGGTTTCCCGTTACCTTCCACATCGCAGTGTTATGCATCATGAGTATTTATTTAGTGATTTAATTTTTCATTTTAGTTTTACTGGTAAAAATTAAATTTTAATATGCATAAGAAAGAAGTAGACTAGAATCTCGCAAATTTCACAGACAATCTGGATGAAGAATGCCCGGTCCAGAAACCCTTAAGAGACGATCCTTAAACGTTACATTAATTTATACTGTTGAAGAGTGTTCAGAAATGAGTTCTTGGCTTTTGTTGTGTGAACAGTGCATATAAGTAGTTATGTTCACAGGTCAATCTAAAGAAATTGAGTAATAAAAGACATATATGGTCAAGACAGTAGATATTTTTAATGAAAAAAGCCGAGTGTTATTTGTTACTCAATTTTTTTACACTTGTACAAGTAGTTGTAAAATTAATAAAATGTGTGAAACATTTTTAAAAAGTAATAAGTGTAAAAAAATTGAGTAACAAATAACACTCGGCTTTTTTCATTAAAAATATCTACTGTCTTGACCATATATGTCTTTTATTACTCAATTTCTTTAGATTGACCTGTTCAGCCATTTATCGAAGTTTCGTGTGTGGAAAATGCCTTTATTGACAGCGTTTCGTATCTTTATCGCTATCGCTATCTATTCAGACGTAAAAGTTTCCGATCTAAAATTGAAGTTCTCTTTTTTTTTGCGAGAATGGTGTAAATAGTTGCTGACATTTTTCGCTATATTTCCCGCAAAGTTGTCAACATGTCAACAGAGGAGGGAGAGCGTCGTCGTGTAGGGACAGTGTCCTGTCCCCCTGATGTCCGTGTCCTTACACATGTACACGACTAAATGTACGAAAATCCCGCGTATCGTCAGAGATTGTGTTGTACTGCATGCAATCAATTTTGCCATTATTCAAGGGGAGCCTCCGTTCTCCCGGGAATAGTGACCGTTTTAAAGGATTCCGTAAATAGATATTTCACGTTGACCCTTCGCGATGCCGCCATTCTCTGAATATTACTTCCTTTGATATGTGAAATGGCTTTTCGAATGGGCGCTAGACTCGATCTTGACCCTTTTCATCACTTAAAATGACCGCCCTCGTTCTACCGATTGCAATAACAATTTCGGAATTTTTTGCCCTGCTGTAAAAGGTCCTTTTTCTGTATATATATGTTTATAAAATACTTGTTGGAGCAAATTGTAGATACTAAAATATTAACACAAATATTTATTTATAGGTGGCATCTCGTGCAAATCGAAAGTGGACAATCTCCTTGTTCCCAATAAGGCCCAGGTTCTCTGCATATCATGTAAGTTAATAATTTTTCACTGTTCGTATAATTACCGGTCGCTAATTTAATATTGCAAAGAATAAGAGTTATTTTACATCGTTTTCGTAATATTTGTGTATGCCCTTATATCAAAATTGCTACATTCAGAAAAGCATTAACCTATTACGTATTTGTCATGAAAAGTTCTTCTTTAACCATAACAATGTATATACATATTTTATTGCTATATCCGGAAGTCGCTACAGGCAAAGATAAAGAGATACAGACGCGTATGTATTGTTCACCATTTTTGAATTTTGAAGCGATTTCCGCCTTTTTTAACAGAAAATGATCATCTAGGAGTCATAGTTATTCAAAGGTTTACTAGATGCAGTTGCTACTCATCTATAAACAAATGATAAAGGTCACCACACCTGTTGACTATCTGTGTGAATGTAAAAAAAAGATAAGAAAACCCTTTGTGTTTTTGGCGGCCAACTCCGATCGCTATATCTGCATGGGATTACTACTACTCTGCTCGAGTCGCTCATTTCATATCCAGTCTCTGAACGAGAGACTCGAAAATCTCAATAAGTGGTGTCTCGATAGACATGGTTAAAATTTTCTAAGTTCAACATATTTCAAAGATCGCAGTATTTCTACGAGAGACTCGAGTCTCTCAATTTTTCAGTTTTATTCATTCAGTATCTCTGTGAGAGACTCAAATCTCTGAATTAACAATTTTATCGTTCGAGTCTCTCATACAGAGACTGTGAGAGATACATAAAAACACCTAGGCAATAACCGAGAGACTGTGAAAGACTGTGAGAGACGCTCTCGGAGACGCTGAAAGACTCTGAGAGACTGGGGAGAGACTGAAAATTTTTGTCTAGGGAATTTGTTACAAACAATTCATTAAAAACAGTTGCTACACCTGAACTCGGCGTTACATCCGACATCGACAACCACATGAATTTTGTGCTAAAATATACTTTAAATTCAAGGGACTTAGAAATGCTCGCTATAACCAAGGTCGTAATAAATGAAATCCAGTGTACGTATATAAAGAAAAGTCCTAACTCACTGAGTCACTGTTGGACCTAAATGTTTGAAATTTTGCGCAGAGGTTTCCTTTATGGTGTTTACAAAAGATAAGGAAGGATATTTCGAAAATCAGCCCCTAATGGGGATAAAAATTGGTGGTAAAGTTAATATGAAATATTTTTATTTGTGGTCTTTACATGAAATTTGGTCTTACCATAATGCTGCTTGATATAATTAATCAACTATCACCTATTTCAGCATTTTAAAAAATTCAACCAGCGAAGCGGGTTAGATACCTATGACTAGTTCTTAATAAGTTTGTCTATTAAAAAGGTAATTGTTAAACGGCAGTTTTGCAATATAATTTAATGTATCTAAAAATGTGCTACTGTACGATAATAGGTATATCAACAACATAAAACTGGTGCAATAAAACTGATCCTACCAAGCAATACCTAATACTTATGTCGTAAAATTTTCGTCTATTATTCTCGGTAAAATATAAATCGTATGCTTCCTCAATTTCGGTTTTATCATTCGAATTTAATCCGTTTGTTAAACTTTTACGATCTTTATGTACTGCATTTTACAAAAGTTTGCCGAACAATTCTCGTGCTAATCAAACTTGTCATCAACACTTATCAACATTAATATCTAGAGAGCTTCGAGAGGTTGGACGAACAAACGAATGATTGAATAAATGACTAAGTCTGCAACAGTTCTGCTCTCGAAAATATCACTTCAACAGTAGCAGCAGTGGCAGCTGTATAACACTTAACTCGGTACATCATTTGGTAAATACACACATACTCGTCGGATTGTAGGGGTTGAAGGGAGAGCCGAATGGGGAAATAGTACGTTTCAATTGTTCCTTGTTAACCCTACACCACTCGACCAGTTCGATTATTCGAGTCGATAAAGTGGACGCGATCCGAACCAATCAGATGGTCGACATTGTGCACACATATTCGGAATCCATACGCACAATTCATGCATATTTGATGCATTTACGTGACAAATTTAAAGGCGCCCCTGTCATTCGAAACGGAACTAATTCTGTCCGAAAAGCACGCCGTAAATATCCGTATGGTCATAATTATGATTTATCGCAATCGGGCCGATTTTGCAGTGAATGCGATGAGTGATTCAAGGTCAGCGGGGGTGAGGAAAAATACGGAAATTGAATGACATTAATTCAAAACATACACTGATGCATTTCAAACAGGGGCGGCTCAGGAGTACGTTACACAAAAGGGTGCAAATCAAAGGAGAGCTAATGGTATCTTATAGGTTGAGGAGATAACACGCGTGTAATTATGTACAAGTTTATGAAAGTGTTTATCATCAAGTTGATGTTTTTAAATGATATTTTTAAAGAAGTATCGGGATATCGTTTAAAACATTGACATATTAGAAGAAGAAACAAGAGTGTTCACAAATAGTTACGGATGTGGGAATTCTAATTTTAGGGAAATGCGAAAATTAACTTAGGATAGGAAAGAGTGGAGGTGCGTGTCCAATCAGTCAGTCTTAAGACTGACAACCTTATGTTGATTAAATAATTGTCGTTATTTATATTATTCAAATATCAAGAAATATTTTAAGTTTAGAAGAAACAATATTTAACGTTACTTTACAACAATATGATTGAATTTTTCTTAAAAATCTTCAAGCAATTGAAATATATTAACATACACGTTGTAATGTCTCTTCTCACAATTTAATTTACTTTTTAGTAACACGAATTGCGCATGAGACAGATAACAATATCGTGTTGCAATGAAATTATAAGAAAATTATTTGAAATTGAAGATGTGCAATATTGTCAATTGATTCTGTGCACTCCGCGTGTTCTAAAGCTTTCGCTATTATTTCAAGGCGAAGACGTCCTTTGAAATTTAGATAGAAGTCATCGAGTTATAAATAAATCATTTATATAAGACGACTGGATACAGGACCGACTGCATTAAAAAGAGTAGGAAGTCTTCTCAGACATGAAGGGCTAGTAAGAGACACATTAGTAGCAGAAATACGAGTTAAGAAAGGTAAAGGTAGACTTAGACTGGATTGCTGTTCACCTTACACAATGATCGGATTATTTCATAATTTTGAATTGTCCCAAAAACTATCGAGCTGAAAGATAAAGATTAAATAACACGTCAATTTTAAATTTTAAATTAATCAGCGGAATCCTCAAACTTCGAATAGTAATTGTTCAGCTTCTAGTTTTTTCAAAATTTTCCAAATCGGGAAATCGACTGATGTAACAATGTCTCTATTTCGGTTTTCTAGTTCTCCAAAATATAGAACATCATTTTAAAAGGGAAATTGTTCAATTTGTAGAATGATTGGTTGAAGAAATGTCTTTACGTGACTGATTAGTGAATAACGAATATGTTTTCGATATTTTTAAAATTAAATTTTCTATAAGGTATTCCTAATTAACAACAGCAATTTTTCACTAAAATAACAAAAGTATTGTCATATGTAGCTGGTATTTTCAAAAATTTCTCTGTTTACGTCAATTTTCATTTTATTTTTTATCCAAATTTATACGCGCATACAGCAGTGTCTATTTATTAATCGACTTTTGTAAGAACCATTACAACTATTTTGCATAAGTGAAAGTTTTTATTTTTCTCCTTTTTGTTCGTTATTGCCATTTTAAGTTATATTGCTTCCCGAAACAATAGAATAATTACATTTATAACGGACATTAATTGATGAAATTTTTTCACGTACATAGTAGTCGTCTAGTTGCAATTACATCACGATAGCCATTTACTTAACTTTATGGCTATACTTACCGTTAATATTTAAATAATCTGTCCATTATTTCTACTCGGTCGGTGATTTCAACCGACATTTTTCTGTCACATTTACAAAATCGTTTTCCCATACACAGTAAAATATTAACGAGGCGTCGACCTAAACAACATCGTGACTACGTAACTAAACGTACCTACAATACGGTTCAAAATGTCGACAAAATTTAGATAGAATAATTAATTAAAGAATAATTGGTAAAGGCTTTCGCGGCCAGTAGCCTGGCGCTGGTCGTCGTCGGTTGGAGTTGCTTCCTAACGTTTTGCTAGCACAAGTAGCGAGCTTCTTCAGAGGTTCTTCCGTCTCCGATGCTGGATTTTGAAACAACCGACACAAATCGGCTCGCGGCTAAAAATAAGTTTCAAGCAAGACTTGTACTCGCTGCAAATGGTAAGGATGCAGCAACTATTCACACTGTCACATTAAAGAAGTCAACAAGTACTTTTTTGGGTCAAATGTTAAATCATTGTTACAACATCTGTTCTGTAGTGACTGACGTATAATAATTGATGATGTATTACTGAATTAGTTTATTGAACTTCACATCGATTGCCTCATACAAAGTTTAAACTTTAAAAGAATAAACGGCTGTTATAGGCTGACTGTTAACATAAGCACATTTAATCCAATCTTACAAAAAAAAATTCATGAACAAAAAATACAAAACAAATACTATACTTATGCTGGTAATTACCAGTTGATTGAGTGCAGCATTGCGGGCCGTATTTCTTCACCAGGGCCAGAATTAAATTTATTTGTATTTTCAACTACGTTTTTTTCGAAGACTGTGAACTTTCGAAAATACAAACATTTCATATATCATATTGCATTTGCATTATCGCCTCTTAGAAATTCGGCACTTATTTCTGCTTCCTATATAATATCTTTCACTGAAGTAGAAGTACCGTCCATGTACTTTCGGTATTCACTGTACAAACGTGGGATATCTAAATATTTGAAATGTTATTTAAAAAATCATACACATACACATATACAATACTCGTATATGTATGTAGTGTATGTGTTATTTATATGTTTGTACGAGCATTTGTTATTCGTGTCGTGAGTCGCGTGCGTGCAATATTTCGAACATACGCCCCTGTAATTCATAATAAACGAATTGCTGGCGTGATTGACTATCATTTGACATGACTTTTTGCCTTTGTACGGTCGCTTATGGATAACGTTAATAATAAAGAGTAGACCCGAAGTTGTGCTTAATCGGCCGGAGAGAGCAGGCTTCCTGTCTACGCCGGAAGTCCGTCTTTCGGTTATGATCCGGCAAAAGCAACAACAACACAACAGCAGCAAGTTGTTACTGCTTCAATGCACTACTTATAAAACGTATATCCAATCGACAAAAATATAAATTAATCAATCGAGAGATTTAAATTCATTTTATATATCTACACTAAACATTATAAATGGAATCGTAGAATCGTAGAGAGACTGACTTCCTCAAGGAACATGTCAAAGGTGTAAAAGCTTTCGTCGCAGTGGTAACACATTACAACAAATGAATGTAATTCATAATGATCAATTCATTACGTTCATCAATAATTACAAAATAATTTATTTTATTTATCTTTTAGGCATTAAACAACTATACAGGGTGTTTCTGAAATAAGTAGGTGATAGGAGGCTAAAACACAAGAAAATTAAGTAAATATTTAAAGGTACAAAAGTCCACCGTTTTCAAGGAAAACGTATTTGAAAGTACAGTCCGGCCCTGGTAGAATAACTCAGGGAAATATGACACTGTAATGCCGCATTTCAAAATTGCAGCATCCGTGTTCTACGATTATTTCTTTTGTATTTTGTGTTCTGAATCTCATGCCGAGGTGTAGGTACTTCCAATAGCACTGCAATGGGCGTTTAAAGATTATTATGTGTAGTGTTGTACTCTTTCCATAACCGGCACTGTTTACGTTTTTCATCGATGTAATTGCTTAGTTATTATCGCAATTTCTCTGTATATTGTCAATTCACACCTAAGGCTCGGAGCTTCGAATTGCAACTTATTGGTTTTCTTACAAATTTCGTTGTTCCTTCACTACGCCACTTTAATGACCATGCGATTCCCTATTGCATCTCCAAAACTTGCTTCTTATTTCAGAAACACGCTATAAAAATCCATTTTTGTGTCATATTTAAATATATTACTATAATTTTATTTATTTCATGCACGTACCACAAACAAAAGTTTTATTTTATA
The DNA here is from genome assembly GCF_000699045.2 of Agrilus planipennis. Classification (NCBI taxonomy): domain Eukaryota; kingdom Metazoa; phylum Arthropoda; class Insecta; order Coleoptera; family Buprestidae; genus Agrilus; species Agrilus planipennis. The sequence continues at coordinate 108,329 of NW_020438937.1, forward strand.
CCTACTAATTATCGTCGATAATGCATTTAAAAACATGAAACACATTTTTGAATATGACATAGTACGTTTTGCTGTAAATATTGATCCCAAATTGATTTCTTAATTTTTCTGTACCGTACTGGTTATTTTTACCCTAAATATGACCCATATGAATCGTTCCTGTCAAGCCTCACATTCGGCACGTGCTGTTAGTCTAAGTGCTGCTCTTGTGAATCCACTAACTGTCGAATATTAATGTTATGACAGACGTAAACGACGGGGGCGGACGTCGCGACGCGTCCATCCATCGGTCGGAAAAGAAGACAGACGTTACTTTTATGTTATGCCGGAAATATGTTGTCATCGATTATGCTACCATACGGACTGATTTGTTTCATAATGAATTCATTCGAATGTTTAACATTACATCTACATTAGAGGGTGGCCTAAAAAACGACAATTTTTTTGATCAAAATCGTATGAAAATCTATTAAATTATTACGATTTAAGAATACTGTCAGCAGGATTAAATGCATTCCCAGAACTCCCATAAATTTTAAAAATTGGAAACAATAAAAGAATCAATATTTTTTTCACATAAAACATCTCTTAGCGTGACTCAAACGTAGGTATGGAATTAAAGTGGGACGACGGACGGCGACGCATCGTCCGGTCGCACCAATGAGTAACGTTTTCTTCTACATGGAAATTGAGTTTCATAGGATTATTCTAACATAATTTAGTTTAATAATGATACCGTCGCAGAAAAAAACAAAGGCCTTATGTCTATTCTATAATAGCTTCTATGAAAAATATAAGAAGATATGCCTAGATATAAGTGAACAAAATTATATTATTATTAACATAGTCAATTCTCTTTTTACTTTCGTAATTGTAATGTGATAATTTTCGGTTAATGCTAAAGGGTCTCTAGTCACTATTTAGAACAGTAGGATTTACGTGCTAATGATAACTTACTGAAAACCAAAATATTTATTAGATCACCTGCTCTTGAAGGAAGCCATTAAAAGGTCAAGCAGATATGTAATTCTTGGCTTTCGTAAATTAAATTGACCATTACGTTTCAGATTTAAATTTTGATAAAGCTTTGACAATCGATTTCAGATAGAGAGAGCTTTAAGAACTCCAAATAATTGTTACTTTACTATAATTTTTGTGGAAAATTTCATGGAAGGTGCTAAATTTTCGAATAAAATAATTCGAAGTGGTCTGTGTTCTGTCGAAACTGCCAGACGCGGATAGCGATTTCTTTTTCTTTGGATCTCATCAACGCGTCGCATAGACTAACTTTTACCTGCTGCGGAGCTGCCTGCGACGCGCTGATGAGATCCAAAAAGATCGAAATCGCAATCCAAGTCTGGCAGTTTCGACAGAATAGAGACCACCAATTATTTTATTCGATTATGGTAACGTGCCTATCACCTTGAGGTTAGCCACGCCGGGATTCGTTTCAGCAAGTAAATATCCATATATTTAAATGGACCTTGTTGGAGCATACGTAATCCTAAAATGTAGCATCGTACTACAGATGGCGTTTACCGCGCCATTTGTGATATTTTCTGCTACATTTTCATTAATTTAAAATCGTTTTGCTTAAGGACGTCTTTTTATCCACTTGACTGGAAGAACTCTGCTTCTCTGCAGCCAATATTACAAACAAATGGCTTCCTTTCATAAGTACATTCCACTATCTGTCCCCATTAGTGTACTAATGTAATATTAAAGATGACTGTTCATAGAAAACGAAACCCTATAAATATTTGGTCGTGTGTTCTTTTAATGGAAACGTAGAGTCAACGACAAACGATATTTCCACGTCAATTTAACACACTCTTTAGATCCAACTTGGCACGAGGACGACGCTTCACGGCGACGAAGAAGGCGCCCGAGATGGCGACGAGTCGATTCTGTCGCGGTCGCTTAGCGTCGTGGGCGTCACGCGTTTTAATTTTCCGTGGTACATAATTTAACCTGTCGTTAGTGGTAAACGAAGAGGGGTTAACGGCGGAGATCTATCATACGAAAGTCATATTAATATAACGACATCACGTGTGTGGAAAGACGAGCGTGTTAATTGCGACGGACTGGAACCATTTAGGACGATTACATCGAGTGAGCTTAATGGGATGTGCGAGTGTTTCCACTCAACGAAATGTCATATTACAAAGTCGGGAATATTTGTCTCTGCCTTGAAGGATGAGACAGTTATTAGTAGCTAAAAAGACTTATCTACATACTTGCCTACTTGAATGAGTCTAGGAGTCGGAATTTTTCATGTTTAAATATTCAAATATTATATGTAAATAATTATTTATAATTTGATTTGAATATCTAAATCATTCGATATTTGGATATTTGTTAATATTCAACTGTTTGAAAGATCAAATATTTGTTCCGAAATATAACCCAGCGTACCGTGCTGATGACATCGTGAATCGATGCCATATTATACTGGTGTACCACCATATTGTACTGGTGAGACAAGTGTTTTTATTAATGTAAGAAACTTTAATAACTTTTGGAGCAAAATTGTTGTAGACCAGCAGAAAAATTATTCTCAATATGGCGTCAGTTTGACGGAATGAATCAACAGTATGGCGTCGATTCATGACGTCATCAGCACTGGCCAGTATGATGGGTTATATTTCGGAGCACGCCCTTGAATATTCAATCAAATTGTAGATAAGTACATATGATGATTTGAACACATTTTCAAATTTATATAATGAGTGCGATAAGGCCCGCCCCTAGCGTATCTGAAGGATCATGCGATTCGAAATTACCTATACCAATTTATATTTTCGGTTACGTATTTCTTGTTTGACATGAAATTATTTGAGAATTGTTGATTTTAATTACTAAAACTTCCTTATTTATAAACGTTTCAGTAGTATGGTGTGGTCCCATATAATTCTTAAATTGTAGGCTTACTTCGTTAGTCAACATTGAAACTTTATCAAATTTTCATTAGGTAAGTACATAATTTCTTGTAATTGGTAATAACTAGTCTTGATTTATTTATAAGCGTGAGAATTCCACTGTTATTCTATTTTAAATTAAACTGAATTCATTCAGCGTCGTTTTCGACCTATCATATTCAAGGAAGTTGTGATCTTTAAATGTTATATGTATACCTAACTAAGCATATCAATTTAAAGGTTCAGTTCCGTTTTTATCTTCTAGTATTTTTTCTCTTCGTGTATGTTTTAGTGTCTCGTCTGTGTTATGTTACATAGGTGGTGTAGGTTGAAAGGCGTCACGACGCGGCGTAAATCCGGGGTCGGGACGCGACGGGGTCGCCATTTCATTTCGGCAGGGTGTTGTTGTAAGGGCCCCAGAAAAAGGCGCGTTATTCCTCTTATCAAAACATAAAAGTGTCACCGCGCCGAAAATGTCCATTTTTACAGTTTCTCATTATGTGAGCCTATGAATAAATTCGCACTTTACCGCGTTCAAATGCCATCCACGCAAAACGAAAAAGACGGAGACGAGACACAACGCACACCGACGGAATGAGAAGCGTCGGTTGACGTCGCGTCGTCGAAAATTGAAGATAAGCGACGCCTTAACCTACTTCTGTTTATCGCACGATAATATTACTAACGATATTTCCAATATGTTTTGAAAACCTACATCAGTATCACTCGAATTTTGCGAGAATTAATTTTAACTTATTTTTCATTTGAGACCCGCCTTCCGCGTCTCAGAGTAAAACTATGTAATTTATTTTCGACTTAGAAAATACCACAAATGGCGCGGTAAACGCCATCTGTTGTACGACAAGGTCCATTTAAAAATATGGATATCTACTTGCTGAAAGGAATCCCGGCGTAGCTAACCCCAACGTCTTGACACGTTACCATAATCGAATAAAATAATTCGAAGTGGTCTGTATTCTGTCGAAACTGCCAGACGCGGATCGCGATTTCGATCTTTTTGGATCTCATCAGCGCGTCGCAGACAGTTCCGACAGAACACAGACCAACTTTTACCTGTTTTCTTAACAGCGTGTTTTAGAAAATACCACAAATGGCGCGGTAAACGGCATCTGTAGTACGATGCTACATTTTAGGATTACGAATGCTCCAACAAGGTCCATTTAAATATATGGATACCTACTTGCTGAAACGAATCCCGGCGTAGCTAAACTTCAACGTGTTGACTTGTTCGACTTGTTTTATAATTCCTTGTGATATTGCAATTATACTAATAATAATTAGCATTACCTACAACTTCACCCACGTTAAACTTGGTTAGAAACTAATTCCAATTGTTTATAAAAAAAAACAATTGTTATATTGTGCCAACAAAGAGACCTCACGAAACTCTGCCAGACACTGAAACGAATAAATGTTATGAAATTTCTACAATTATTTTAATTCATAAAAGTACGTAGTTCAAATTTGAAAAATGGTTTACAAAAGTGCCCGAAATTATAATTTTCTTTTGACGATATCTAGTTCAGTCGATCAGATCAAATTAACACATAATAGGCTTGAAAATGACCTCGTATAGAGAAATGGAAAAAACAAATAAAGAAAGTTCAGTCTAATGGTTTTTTAATCTGAACCTAAAACTCTGAAAAATGTTCGTCTTGGTCGAAAAACTAAAATCGGTTTTATATAATTAAGTTATGCCGAAAGGCTAAACATTTTAGAAGATATATGAAACGTCCCTACCCCCTAATGCAAATAGTAAGCCACTTTAGGCGTAGTTTTTATAAAGCTATTATAAAAAATATTATGCATGTTTGAACTTTTTTTTTTATTTATCACCATTTTTCCAATTGCTTTCGTAGATTCCTGCATATTGGAGTATCGTTCTCTACATATTCTTCTCTACTTCGACCAACTCTTCTAAAAGGAAATTATTATTCATTAGCAAGATAGGAAGGATAAAAAGGTAGACTGATGGTGGGAGAAAACGAGATGGTAATATAGGCGTACGTGTTAGAGCGAAGGGGGGACATGAAACTTTATGCTTGTGCCTACGTAATAGGTAGAGTGCGGGGGTGAATCGCGAAAGCGCTATCTTCCGTGAATTACGAGAATCATGGATTATAATAACGGGATCGCTTTGCATATCTGCTTCGTGATTATCCGTCTCCCCATCTTGTTTATGCTGGCATTACATTTATAATAGCGTTCCGAGAGCAAGCAGGCAGAGAGTCCCGGTCCCTTTTAGCTAAATTCCCTGACGTTAAAACACAACACTCGTGGATTAAATGAAAATTTCCTGTTTGTTATTCTTGTTTGTTGCTGGTAAAGGAAAGCGAGATCAAATTTAAGCGCCGAGGATTAAGTTGCAAAAATATGAGCGATTAATGTCGAAAATGTGGAAAAAACAAACTTACCACCCGTTTTTCAAACGAAATTATCTGAAATCAAAAAAATTGCTTAGTACTCAACTGATTGATATTAATCTTATCATCATTATAAACTTTTCAGCCCGAACACTTGACTGTACATGCATTAATCTTCTCATTTCTAGATAAAGTAGTCTACATCTCGTACTATTTGCTAATAGTAGTCTAATCCAGACTTAGCTTTGTGCGTCTTAACTCCTGCTTTTCTAACTTTTGCTATAGTCTGTAGACTAGATAGACAAAATAGCCAGGAAGAAATCACCCCTTCAATTTCTTTTACTTTTCCGCAGCCTCCACTATCATCCGTCCATATAGATATATAATTAAACTGAACTACAAAAACTAATCTTAACTAAGTTCTAACAGCTAAATTTAAATAAATAGTGATTAAGTGACACTTTAATTAGTAATAAACAGAAATTGCAAAATGATTTTCCTCAGAACACTTCACTTACATCTTTCAGAGTTGTCTAAAATTAGCAATACAAATAACTATGCATTAGTCAATTAATTTTTGAAGCAATTTTACCCAGTACAGTTAAGCTCAAATTAATGAGGAAAAGTATCCTAAATACGTATATTTATGATTAATTTAAGAAATGGTGGAAGCGCTAGACATATTGTGAAAATTAAATATTATTAGTTATTAGTGGTTCGAATGAGTTAAGTTAAATGTGTAAATTACTGTAAGGATATCAATTTTTGTACCAATCACTCAGTACCTACGTACATTGTTTTAAATCGTTGATTTGCAATTACGTTTTTGCTTTCGTATACATATGTAACTGATATAAAAACAAAAGACGACACGTCATCGGTGCACTAAGTTTATTTGGTATGGACACTAATTATATACTATATACAAATAAAAATTAAAAAAGACAAGTTCGCACACCACACACTGCTTCGATATACAAGCACACACAAAATACCCGATAGAAAATATACAATATGACAAATAAATCGACAAGCACACACACAATGAAAAATATACAATATAAATAACCCCGACAAGCACACACACAATGAAACCATACAATATATATATACAAAACTTCGAGACAAAAAGAACCGGATATATCTATCTCTCTCTCCCTTGCCGCTGGTGGGTGGAATGTCAGAGATAGGCGAAATAACACACATGAAAAAAAATAGAGGATGATTAGTAGCTCGGAGGTTAGGATCTCTCTCTCCCTTGCCGCTGGTGGGTGGAATGTCAGAGATGGTTTTTGATTGCGCTGGGACCAGTATTTATACCAACCTGAGGTAATGAAAAGGGGTGGAATGTAGAGGGGTTGAAGGTGGGGTGATGAAGTGGGGTAAAATTGGTTAAAGAATGAACGAATGTGAGATAACGGGTACTTAGGGAAAAAAAATGAAAAAAATGATGCTGGGAACGAACGTGGCATACTCGAAAACCTAGGATTAAAAAAAAAGAGCAAGTCTGTACGATAACTAGAAGAGAAAACAGAAATTGAAAGAAAGATAGAATTTATAGTGCGGGAAATAAGTAAAGAAATAAATAGAAAATAAAAAAAGGAAATAGATGTCTAGACAAAAAACCAGTTAATGAAAAAAAGAAAAATATTAAAAGAATTGAATAAAATTTAGTTTTCGAAATATGCCTCATGTAGGGGTTGTTGTTGGTAACGGTGAAACTTGTTGGACGGGTTGATAAGGGAAGTAGGTAGGTAAACATACCGGTCGACGAGTCTGGGTTTCGTGGAACAAATTTTGCATGTACTTTCCTACCAGGTACAACAAACTCACATGGGTAGGTACATGGAGAAAAATGTTCCTTAGTAGTAATTCGCGATTTTTGATGAACTATTTTTTAACTGCCTGATATAAAATTACCGCCGACTGTAATACTTATAAGCCAGTGGTTTCCAACCTTTTTGTACCTGCGCCCCCCTTTAAAAAAAAAGTTGTTGCGCCCCCTTAATCTTTTTAACAATTACAACATTATAAAAATTTAATGCGACAGTTGAGCTTGTTTTTCAGCTGAAATTTTCTCAAACCGTGGTATCATTGAAGAAATCGCGGTTCTCAGTTTCTTTTCAATCAGTAAGCGAGATCGATACTTTGTTCTTAAGACAGCTACTGTAGAAAAACCAGTTCCACATAGGTAAGATGTTACAAATGGCAATAAAATTTCTAAAGCTTTGTTTAAGTAGGAAAATAGTCGTCGTCGAAAATGATATTTTGGAAACAACTGCATGCCCCCCCTTGCAACAGTCTCGCGCCCCCCTAGGGGGACGCGCCCCACAGGTTGGAAACCGCTGTAACCGAAAATATTGTAGGTCGTTTTCAATGCAGTCAAGTAGGATGAGCGTATGTCATAACTAACTTTGTAAGTGCCAGACTGTAAGAAAAATTACCGGTGCACTTCCGAATTGTTCTGATTATTCTCAGAATTATGCCTTCTGGTTTTCGTTCTATAAATAGATATTAGTACATTTCCCTCGAAACATTGCAAATTATCTCTTCTGTCGCATTCTCAGGACTTCATTCCGCAACTGTCTTGGTTCATCAAGGGCAGCAACCCCTTTTGTTCCGGTTAATAACGTCGTCGACATGTTTCTTCTACAGCACTCGTACACCTCGTTGCCTAATAATAAGACATCACGTCGTTGCCTTTCTTTCCTCTTCTGTCTCCTTTCATTTCCCTGTCGCTATTTCATTTTCTCGATTCGCTGTCTCTGTTTCGCTTTCACGTTCGCACGTATTACGTCCCCGTGACACGTAAATTACACATAAACTCGTTCCCCCGCAGTTCCTTTGTTTCGCTTGTAACAATGCATGAATTGCTCGAGTTCGCGCTCATTACAATAACAATATCGAGATCTGATCGCGACAATTAAGCCCAGCAGTCACGAAAGGCTTAAAACAAAAGAGAAGTAAACACGAGGAGGAGGAGCAGCGCGCGATAAAACGCTCTTTCAGGTTTGCGGAGAGATGAGAGATGTGGCCGCAATCTAAAATTTCCTTATCTATTTTAAACGTTTAACTGTCTAGGTACTTAAAACTTTTCGTAAGTACTTAGATACACGAATAAAATGAAACAATTGTTTAAATGTTAACTAAAATTCATATACATTGTTCACATACTAAATTTCGATTAAAAAGAGCTACAAAACGTCAAAAAAATCGGAAAATTTTTGGAATCGTTTGTATCTTCAACGCAGTAGACCAATTTAATGTGAATTTTTTTGTACTCTCCTTGAAGATGACTTCTAAACGAAGCTATTTGTACAAAATCGGTTGTCTATAAAGTCGGTTTACTGACGATAGTTGAACGTGACAACGTCTTAAGAAAATACTGATGGAATGGTTTCATTTTTCAAAAGAAAATTTTAATTTTATTTGTTTGATAGATATTTTGTATGGATAGAGAGAAGGAGGTAAATGGAAATGTATTATTGTATAGCAGCTGTCCACGCGGACGCATCGCTCACTCAAGTAGGAGAGAGACAGATGTCGAACGCTGCCGAACGCCGATTGTGCCTCTTTGTCGCTCGTTCCGCGCTCTCGCTTGCACTTCAAGCCTTAAATGGAACGCCTCAAAGCGAGGTAACGACGCATGAGTCATGTTTTTTCGTGCGTGCAGCCGGCTCCATCGAATTATAAGACGTTGTCACGTCAAAAAGATGGACGAGAAAATCTAAATATAGGTAGTTTATAGCCATCTATATAATATTTGCCAAATGGCAGAAAAAACAATAGTAAAAAATTCATTACAACATTCACAACATTTACTGCTGACGTGGTCATTTGAAAACCTTTTGCGATTATTTTTTGGGAACTATTTATGATATTAACTTTTATACTTTCAATCGACAGAAGCAAAAAAAGTGGAAAATTGTTGGATGTACCTTCAACTCTTGTCAATGGTTTACAATGGGTTAATTGTAGGTAAGATTTCATTTGGAAACATGATAGAGACAACAAAATTATGTCAGAAAAATGGAAAATTTATTTTTAATAAGTAGATAATATATGTTAAGCACGCAATTCATCTCTAATTTTTATATTATTGTAGTCTAAAATCAGTCGCTGAAAGCTGAAATTTACCCCTGTCTGATGGACTATATTAGGTATGTAAGTACTTAATTGATAAATGGGTCAAAGATGTTTATTTTTGGCGTAGTTATTCATGTGAGAAAGATTTTGTCGAAAAACTAATAAAAGAATACCTGTAATTGAAACAAGTATTCATTGTGACTTCTTTGACATCCTGATCGGCTATTTGTAAAACAAAATTTTTTAATGTTCCACCTCCGTACATTCCACTCGTTCCAAAATACGAAACAATTAATTAATCCGTACATCCTGATGGATACTGCCTACATATACAGTAATGGTGCTTATCGTGTGATAGGTTCGTCCGGGTCGTTGCATCTTCTCCTCCGCGAGGCATTATCTCATCGGCGGCGTCATACCACACTTGGCGCAAATTATGGTTTTCCTTCGGTGTAAAAAAATTGAAAGCGGCGTACGCCAATTAGAACGTCAGTACAAGACGGACGTTAGCGCGCAACAGGGGATTCAACAAACACGATATTGTAGCAAATTACGTGATGGACAGTTTCCTTCCGCGAACGTACCTATACCACGACCCATTGGTCGGAATGTACTCGTAATAACTTAGCCGTACCCGTATCAAGTCACGCGAGAGGTGCCATCGGACCATTTGACGCCGCGGCGTCGAAGAAGAGTCAAAGGACGTGGGAGTGTTATCGACAACGTTACTGGAACCTTTTTCACAAGATACAACTTGACCAACGCAACGTGATTCTTCAAATCTCTACGATTTTAATGTACCTACCTATTTTGGGCATAATATGTATTTCTGGGTCGGATAGCGTAGGGTCGCTTCGCTTGCAATAAAAAGAATCGGGTCGCCTCCAATAGAAAGAAGTCACTTTTGTGCTCGCAAACGATTTATTTAGAAATTCGAATAAGGTTGTTAAAGGTGTATGCTTGGATCGCGACGTTGTATGGGTGCGAAACAAAAGTGGGTGCGTCCGAAAAGAAAAGGTTAGAAACGTTCGAAATGTGGTGTTATAGGCGAATGATGAGGATACCGTGGATACGGAAGGTTAGAAATGAAGAGGTGTTAGAAACAATAGGAGAACAGAGGACTCTATGAAAGTCAATAAAAAATAGGAGAGATAGGTTAGTAAGATACCTTCTCAGGCATGAAGGTCTAGTCAGAGACATATTAGAGGCAGAAACGGGAGTTAGGAAGACCTGGATTAGATTACTGATCGTAAGTAGTTAAGGATGCGGGTTGTTCTGGTTTTAGGGAAATGCGAAGATTAGGTCAGGATTGGAAAGAGTGGAGGTGCGTGTCCAATCAGTCTTAAGACTGATATTGTTAGATATTACGCTGTAATAGCCGGTTTGTAGATATGTGCGTACCAAGAGATTTTTCATAGGAAGGGCAGATTTTCAGTAACTGTAAGTTTTAATGTGTTTGATATGTTTTCAAACTTTGTGCCGATATAGTGACTCGTCAAAGCCTTTTTCAAGGGGAAGGGGGCAATGAGCTTGCTATAGAAGCAGTGCCACCTTTCCCTAGCTATCTAAGTTCATATCTGCAGATGAAGCTGAAACAATTAAAAATAGGACATGTTTTTCCAGTGTTATCCCACCTTAAACAAAAGAAAATTTCCTGTAGAACTGAATGTTTTTTTCCTGGGTGGCGGTCCAAAAATTTTAACAAAAATTTTTCAATTTCCATTTCAACCATCATTAGACTAAAATTTACAAAAGTATAGTTTTACGTAAACTCAACAGTATTCTTTCTGATGTAAATGAAAAATTAACAGTTGCAGTCAAATGTAAAAACAATTAAAGCATTTTCGGGTGAATTTCCAGTTTAATCGCGTCTCGTAAAAAAGCTTTTCATTTCGCCAGAATAAGTTCCGGGTGATGGCAAGATATGCTTGCTTTGGATACGAAATCGAAATCCCGGTCACGTATCCATTCCGACGATATTACATTCGGTAGCGAAAAATTAACATCACTCGTTTTATGACTGTTTAAAATTCTAAAGATGCGACTTATCGAGATGCTGCGACGCCGAGCGTCGTCGTCTTAACGCCGAAGCTCTGCCAATGAAGGTAATAATGGGCCGATGCCCAGCAGGTATGTAGGTGGTACGGCTGCTGGTAATTTCAACCGATAAAAAAACTTATTTGTTCACTAGCTTCTATATTCTTCCTGAATCTATTATGTACGTTCGAATTAAATCTCATTATCTACTATCGATAGATAAACAAATCGTAACCGAAAGTCATCTGAATCAGTAAAACATGTATTTTCAATAACCAGAATAATGGACGTGAAGATCTTTAGAACAGTAACCGCAACTTTGGTAATACTTTCACAGAAGTTTATCTTTTTTGTAATAATAATGCAGATGCATGCGCTACTTTAGCCCTGCTTTAGTCGTATTCGTCAGTGAGGCATACAATCTAGACACTTAAGGGTTGGAAAGTTTTTGAAAAGGTGTTGGTTCTTCATACAGATAAAAACCTTCCAACCCTTAAGTGCCTAGATTCTTTGCTTAGTTATATCCAAACTGAGGGAATGAAATGGAGAGTATGATGTCCCTTGTAATGCTAAAAGTCACTGTGACAAACCCAGCATCACGTCACCAAGCTGTGTCTCATTTTGCGACAGGCCTGAACAGTTCAAGGCAGAGAAACTAGCGTCAACGCGGTGAATGAGCCACATACATATTATGAAGTACAGAGGAATTCGTTTATTATGACACCGCCTATATTGACCAACCGCTTAATATGAAGTAATTGCAGTGTTATGTTTGGTTTTCATATCAAATTCTCTAAAGGAAAGTTTGGATATAATGACTCCATTTAAAATGTCATATCGTTTATTATGACTGATACTCAAGAAATCATATCCGACTATAGTGACCCAAATAATTAATAATAACATTTTCGCTCCTTTTTCTGACCCTTCTTGTGTATATTGATATTATAATTCATCGTTCATTTTCTTTTTCTGTTAATAAATATAAACAATTTGTAGTTTTTCTCTCTATTAAACTAAATAACTAACCAAAATGGAAAGTTGTTTATTTTCTAAGACCATGCTTTGTATGACGTCCGCTTAGTATGACATGTTTGTCATTTCCCTTCGATGTCATTATAAGCGGCTTCTACTGTATAATAAGAAAGGTAGTACTTATCTTAAACTGAGAAATCGGTTGAGTTCACAATCGACCTGTGTTGAAGGTGGCTTTAATTTAAACAACGGTCGGGGTAAAAGGAGTTGGGAGATATAGGGCTTGCTCCATATGCAAATCACGTGTGTCGTTTAGCCCCAGATCAGTTATTTTATGGCGTAGCCGTCGTTATAAGAATTTCGAATGGAAATTCGGGGATGATAAAGCCCGCGTGTACCGGTGCGTCGTGACGCTTCCGCGTCGCCATCTACCCCGCAATAACATTAAGAGGAAACGTAATACATTTCTTCCTTCTATTTTCGTTTCGTTCGTGTACTCTTTTCGACTTATTATTATTCTATGCTGCGCGAGATATGGGGGCGGCGGTGGTGGTGGTGGTGGTGTTGGAAATGAAGAAGAACGCGGTGTTAGGGAACAACGAGCGTGTTTGAGTTATAATCCCGGAAAGAATTTTATCTTGAATTGTTGCAGTTACGGCAAGATGGAATTTTTAATCGAAATGCGCCACTTGCTTCGCCCCGTTCGTCCCGCATCAGTCGCTTTCTTCTGCTCTCGCTTGTCTTCGGATCGCGGAAATGTGTATTGGCACTTTTTACTGGAAACCCATTCGATTTTCCGTTTAAATTTTGCTTAATTGAAAATCAAAACTTTTGTAATAAAAGTATGCGAACGATATCGTTTTAGCTTTTACCGATTTCTTTTCTAACGACGACTGATAACTATAACATTCTGTTCAGCTTTTTCTTTTATTTTTTTTTATATACAGTAGAATCCGCTTATAATGACATCGAAGCGAAATGACAAACACGTCTTACTAAGCGGGCGTTATGCATTGTACAGTCTTAGAAAATAAACAACTATTTTGGTTAGTTATTTAGTTTAATAGAGAGAGAAACTACAAATTGTATATATGTATTAACAGAAACAGAAAAAGACCGATGAATTGAAATATCAATATACATAAGAAGGGTCAGAAAAATGAGCGAAAATGTTATTATTAATCATTTGGGTCACTATAGCCGGACATGATTTCTTAAGAATGAGTCACAATAAACGATATGTCATTTTAAACGGAGTCATTATATCCATACTGTCCTATAAAGAATTTTATATGAAAACCAAACTTAACACTGCAATTGCTTCATATTAAGCGGTCGGTCAATATAGGCGGAGTCATTTTAAACGAATTCCACTCTAATAAAGAGGATGACTTATTATTCAATATTTATAGCTACTCCTTATTTTAAAGTATGTTTCAGTTCAAAGTTTATTCAGCATTAATTATACGTACCTATTCTTTTCTATCTTCAGGGTTAGTTTGAACGTTTTCTGCAACCTTTTAAAAACATAAATCTTCATGCTCGTGCAGTATTTATTTAAATTTAAAAGCTTGCTATTAGGAAGCTCGGCATTTTACGGCAAAAATATGAAAATAAGATTTTACTGTGCCTCTCCCTGGATAATTGATTAAGAAACATATATTACGTTCCTCGCTCTCTTTAAGGCTGTACTTTGTATAAAGGCAGTGGCGTAACGCACAAAATTGCAAATCCTAATTTAGCGAAGGTGTAACAACAGCAACAAAAAAATTTTTCCTTTTTTGTTCATTAAGATGAAAAATTATTTTTCACATTAATATTTGATATATTAACCACTATTAAATTTCAGTGTTACATACAATACAAATCTTAATGTTTATAATTTGATTAACGTCATAACCATTATGTATTTATTCAAAAATTCCTACATGCTGATTAAAAAAAATAGAAAACATGGAAAACTAGTTAGTTTAAACCAAATATTTTATACTGACGGTAATAAACTACGTAAGAATAAATATGGTACATTTCGTGTTATAAGATAATAGACATGAAACGTTAAAATAATATTTTTGGGGTTCTTTAAATAATGATAGAATGTTTAAAAAATGTGTTTCTAAATGAATTCCTAAATACAAAATTTAGAACTACTTTTTCCCAAATGGGATAGCTGCAAAATTCGACACCTAACCACTAAAAAATGCTAATACGAAAAATTCTTTCGAAATTATCTTTGAGTACGCCACTGTTTTTACATATATACGTAGGTATACGCGAACATATATGTATAGGCAACGTTTTATAACTTTAGCGATCCTTTCTCCGCTTTCGTATTTTATGCGTCTGGAACGGCGAGATGAAAAGAGGGAGAAGAGAAAGAGAAAAATAGGTGATGCTGAGAATTATGGGACGCCCGATAAGATTCATTTCACCCCGCTCGCTTGCCGAGTTAAATGGCTGAAGAGGTGTTTTTATAACCGGTTCACCTCATGGCATGGCGCAATTTATTAGCGCCGATGAACTGAAATAAAGAAACCCAAAGATCAAACAAAATCAGCCAAGCTCAATGCCAAGTTACTTGCTACTACAAACTACTCACATCATACAATATTTAATAATTTCATAACATGTTGCATTGAAAACACCAACTCCATTAATCGCTTGTTCATTGACTAAAAGCTCTTTATCATCATTTAACTTCAGCTTTAACTTCCTCCAAAAACCAGAACAGTCCATATCCTTTACAGTAACTGCTACCTAGTGATGGATTTAAGCTTATTTATGATGATTTACATTAAAATGATTAATAAGTGAAAATACCACAAATGGCGCGGTAGGGCAGTTTCGACAGAATACAGACCACTTCGAATTATTTTATTCGATTATGGTAACGTGCCTATCACGTTGATGTTAGCTACGCCGGGATTCGTTTCAGCAAGTAGTTATCCATACAAATGGACCTTGTTGGAGTATACGTAATCCTAAAATGTAGCATCGTACTACAGATGGCGTTTACCGCGCCATTTGTGGTATTTTCTAAAACGCGCTGTTAAGACAGCAGGTAAAAGTTGGTCTGTGTTCTGTCGGAGCTGCTGATGAGATCCAAAAAGATCGAAATCGCGATCCGCGTCTGGCAGTTTCGACAGAATACAGACCACGTCGAATTATTTTATTTGATTAGTACGTGTTTGTAAAACTGCAAAATGGTCCGGTCCTGTTAATATTTCTGTTCCTTTTCTACAAAAGAAATTGATTAAATATCTTCGTTTCCTGAAGTTTACTGAAATCCTGTTGTGGTCTCTGAATGCAACTCCTTACGAAAACAAGTTCAAAATTATCTAACTATCTAAAGATTGTTTGCTACTATGACAGACTGCAATTTCAAATTTAACTGTGAAACTAAATCGAAAATAGATTCAGTAGAAAATAGGTGGGGGCGGGGGTGATTAATCTACTAATCTGTAATTATTCTTATGAAAAAATGCGTTTCAGCGGAATCGTCTGGATTTTTGATTCACGTCATACCGATTATAATAAGTCCTAATAGGCCCAAACCTTCATACTGCGTTTTTTTACCGATACTGTACTTTATCAGAGCTTTATCATGAGTAAATCCTTCTACTCCTGAATTTGTAGTTGAATGTAAATTGTTGCTTTTAGAAGACTTAGAATGCATCGTTCCTGATGTTTTTCGATTTGGTTATTAAGTGAAGGCGTCGCGACGACGTCGCTGTGTCACTGGTAAAGTGCTACGAAAACTGCATACCTATACTGAGGTTTTCGCGGTGTCGTCGTCGACAAGGAAAGCTGAGCGCGGCAAGTGGCGCGTAAGGTAACACAAAGCTATTACACAACTTTAATGAGACGCCCGCTAATCTCGAACACGTCGAAGCAACCACATCACCACCACCTTCTCCGTCGTCTCTTTCTTCCGCCTTTGGTTCTTTCCATTTGGAAAAGCGACGGAGGACGTGCGCGTAACGTGTATATATATGTCTAGTTCTCATCCCCTTCGGTTTGTGTCGATATGGTACTCAACTGTCCCCTTTTACCCAGCGCGAAATCTCGGAAGCGACGCCATCGATCCTGGTAATTAAAACATACATATGTAACACGGCACAAGCGACTACCTCCCATCTTTACGATCCTTATCGACTTTTGGACTTCTAAGCCCAAATCCGACAGCTTCCGCTGCTTCTCCAACTGCTCATTTTATATCGTTCTACAGTTTATCCGACGTGATGTGAAAGCTGATACAAATATACCTACTAAATGCAGTCAACCCCTCAGGTACTTCCTGATTTTACTAGTGCATCATATTATGGTATGGGGTTCTCAATTATTATGCAACACGACACAATCATTGCCGAATTTATGAAATACTCATTATATAATTGGGACGATCAAAATTTTTTTTGCAAATCGTATCGTATTGGTCGAGAAAGCGTCCTTTTCCATCTTTATACCTACCCCTTTGTATAAATGATTTATGGCTTTTCCGTCTCGATCCGCCGAAAAATCTATACTATTATAATAGCTTCATTATTTGGAAAATACGACGTGATATAGTAAAATTCGTACAAATACCGACCTTCCGGCATTGTTTTCATAAAAATAATAGTCTAACAAATGTTATTTAAAGCTTTTGAGAGGTATTACACTTTCTTTTGAGAGTTTAGAGGTTAGTTTAGGACAATTTTCTAGAGAAGTAGGTGATACTTTCACATAAACGTCGAAAAAACTGACGACTATGAAAAGTGCAATTTCTATATTCGGTTTTTGTTCTGTAGAAGTTCTATTCGTATTGTTATCAAAATTAAATGAAATCGTACAAAGATCTTCCAGAAGTTGTACATTGGTATTTAAGCGTATCTCATGATACAGTATTTACTAAAATCAGTCGCTGAAAGCTGAAATTTACCCCTGTCTGATGGACTATATTAGGTATGTAAGTACTTAATTGATAAATGGGTCAAAGATGTTTATTTTTGGCGTAGTTATTCATGTGAGAAAGATTTTGTCGAAAAACTAATAAAAGAATACCTGTAATTGAAACAAGTATTCATTGTGNTATATATATATGTGTGACTTTGTAGAAATACTAGATAATTTCAAAATAATTGGATAATTTCATTTTGAGAAAATGTTCTTTGCCTGAAAATGGCAGATTGTTTGATTATTAAGTATTAGGTAAATTACACTGACTAACTCGGAAGCTGTGGTATTAAGTTAGTATAGATTAGGATAGGGAGAGATAAAGTGTTCCTCTTCGATGTAGTTATTCGAATGGGCAGTTTATCTCGGCAGAAAGATCTAGGAAGCTGGAGGGTAGGATAGGCGGGAGGAAGATAGGGCAAAGAGGAGGAGTGGGTGGCATAGGACGACATCAGTAGCAATGCCTCAATTACACGCATTAAGCGACTTCAAAATATTGATGGCCAGCTCAAAACGCCATTAGCGAACCCGACCCGTGCGAAACACGAACGCTAGGACGCCATTAATTAACGGTTAATTGAATTAATTGCTCTCATTATTTCACATTTCGTTGTGTTAGACCGGCGCAAGGAAGACATTCCTAAGCCGTGATTGAGACAAACGGTCGACGAGGTCATTCGACTAAATTGGTTTTTATTCGTGACGTTATCGGAGGACACGTCTAGGATAACCGATGCTCTTCGGGGGGCCATATTCCTCTAACAGATTCTAATTATTCTCGCCTAAGCCCACTGCCGGAGATTTATTTTAGAAAACACAATCAAGAGGCGGAAAATGTCGGTGGAAATTAAGATTTCGGACCTATAAACTCGAACAAATACTCGTTCGAGAACTTTTTACTGCCTTTTTGCTTGTTAACGACTGCCCTTTTCCTATCTTTCTTCTGCAACTTCATCGAATACCAAACACAACTCCATATTCGTTCTTAAACGTCAAAGTCTGCCTTAATTTCACACATGAGAACAATAAATGACACACCAGAATAAATTGTGCGATTATACCACACCTTACACCTTATTTATTACATACAGCAGATTCCCTTCTTGTATAAATACATTACTATACGTATGTACAAGTATATAATTTAACGCATTTTCAGAAAAAATATATATTATTTCTATTATCTTTTTTATATCTAAAATGATGATTACTAACTAGTTTTTGTTTTAAAGTTTTAATTACGACTTTCCAATTTAGTTTAGTACCATCTTTGTCAGTGTTTTGATGTTGTTTCCTCTCCATAGTTCTCTATAAATTTCTTTCAAAAAGAATAGTCTGCTCGAATCCTAGAAAGGGGCCGCTTTAATTATAATCTAGACACGCTTTAACGTGCCTAGGCAAGTTCAAAGAAAAACGAAATTGGCGACGCAGCAGCCGTGTGTAATTTCCACGAACCATTTCGAGCTACTTTTGACCTGTTCACAACTCGAGGCCTACTTAACCTACATATATTAAATTTGGCACATTTAATACAGTCCCTTAGCTTGTCTAGAATACAAAATTTCATAAATGTAGCCAAGTCAAATCTTGAGTTTGAATTACATCGCAAGTGAAGTAATTACATTGTGCAAATAATTGTCTGTTAAAATTTAAGAATCTACTCGTATATTACGTATTAAGTAGCAATCATTATAGTAGTACCAAGAAACAAGAAATTGTTATGTAAATTTATTTTAGAATGGTGCATGTTCACAGAAACCTAAGCACTCACACATCTCAATCCTTTTGTTGTCCGAGATAAAAATGTTCAGTCTCTCAGAGACTCTGAAAGTGAGACTCGAGTCTCCGTCTCTCATCGAGTCTCTCTGGTGTCGCTGAGAGAGACTGTCAAAAAGACTGTTTAACGTTTCTGAACGAGGGACTCGAGTCGCTCATAGAGAAATCCTCATTTCGTATCCAGTCTTTGAACATGAGACGAATCTCTGAACGACAGACTCGAATCTCTCACTAACTTGTTTTCGTAAGGAGTTGCATTCAGAGATCACAACAGGATTTCAGTAAACTTCAGGAAAAGAAGATATTAAATCAATTTCTTTTGTAGACAATGTTTTCTTAAGGAACATAAATTTTAATAGGACCGGCCCCAGATAAAAGTGTTCAGTCTCTCAGAGTCTCTGAAAGCGAGACTCGAGTCTCCGTCTCTCATCGAGTCTCTCTGTCAAAAAAAAAACTGTTTAGCGTCTCTGAATGAGAGGCTCGAGTCGCTCATAGAGAGATCCTCATTTCGTATCCAGTCTCTTAAAAAGAGACTCGAATCTCTGAACGAGAGACTCGAATTTCTCAATAAGTGGTGTCTCGATAGGTATGGTTAAAATTTTCTAAGTTCAACATATTTCAGAGATCCCAGTCTTTCTACGAGAGAATCGAGTCTCTCAATTTTTCAGTTTTATTCATTCAGTCTCTATATGAGAGACTCGAATCTCTGAATTGACAATTTTATCGTTCTGTCATGCAGAGACTGTGAGAAATCCATAAAAACACCTAGGCAATAACTGAGAGACTGTGAGTGATGCTCTCAGAGACGCTGAAAGACTCTGAATGACTCGAAGAGACTGGAGAGAAACTGAAAATTTTTGTCTAGTGCGGCGAAGTCGACAATGACGCATATTCGTAATATTGAACTTGGCTCTCGTTTCACATTTATGTTTTTGATGGGATTAAAATTTCTTGAAATTGGTTAAGTTTAATTTGTAAACGACATCCCAATTTCTCAATTTCAATCATTAAATTTGTCAATAAGTCATTAACAAATAGTCGTACGATAGTTTTTATGAAGCAAGACAAATGTATGTAATCAGTTTTTGTTTTTGTCCTTTTTTTTTTCGTTAGCGTTTGTATAATGCACGCCGCTGAAAAACGAACGATATCAAAATTTGAACAAGAATGCCTGCATCCAGTCTCGATTAACATATCACACATAATGAAAAGGTACAAGTTGGTCGCGATAAAAGCTTGTATTTAAAGCGATCGGACTCGTAAAGCAACAACTCTTTGCTCGGACTGATTAATGCTCTTTGATAAACGCGACTGGAATGGGACGGGACTTAATTTTTCATTAGAGTTTTTTGTACTTGACTGGACAATCAAGCGTGCGCTGACTAGCTGGTCGACTTGGCTGCACCTCTCTCACTCTCCGGCCGGATTCATTTACCTAATACGTCCGCGCGTCCATAACGTACAATAAACGACAGTTTATGAGTTTTGAAATGATGTTCGTTGTATGCTGAAGCCGAGCATAAATAAAACCTTTTAAGGTTTCATACGTAAAGCCAATAGCGGATGATGTCACATGATAATGCCACCGAGATGGACGTAATTAATGTTCGCAAAGACTATTTTTACACCATTTTTCTTTGTTGTTTTTAAGAAACTCGCCGATGATCGTCCGACCGTGATCGTTTGCTATTCTTTTACTTGCTCGTTGGTGCATTGCAAACAAGGACATCAAACGACTTTGTAAGAACATTAAAACAGTAGTTAATAGCGACTACGTGTCTACATACGCATATGCGTTTCTGGAATTCTTATTTAATGCCTTACAATAATTATTTTCTTGCAGCGCTTTAAACGATTCCTGTAAATGCTACATGTAATGACTAATAAAATATTTATTATAGTTATAGTTGAACGATTCCGATTGTTATTTTATCAACCTAACACCTACATACGGGCTTAGTACTTAGGTATCTTACCACTATAAGATCGTCAGTCCCAAGATTGGGTCGACACACGTCTCCCCTTCTTTCTAATAATCTTCGCATTTATAGGCTGTAGATTGTAGGCTATAGAAATTTATAAGAAATAGATTGGTAGAAAACCTTGGAAACATCCCAGAAGCTGGAAAAGGAGTTAAAAGTGGCAGATCTAAATCCATATGATTTTCAGTTAGTCCTAACCTTCAAAAGACGCGTCTATAAATTTGACGGCTGTCGGATCATTAGTTTGTGAATTATAGCATTTTTAGTGAAGCAACTTTTGTTATTGTGAAAAAAATGGATAAAAAGGAATTTCGCGTGTTGATAAAATATTGCTTTTTGAAGGGAAAAAATACAGTTGAAGCAAAAACTTGGCTTGATAACGAATTTCCGGACACTGCCCCAGGAAAATCAACCATCAAGGATTGGTATGCTAAGTTTAGACGTGGTGAAATGAGCACCGAAGACGGTGAACGCAGTGGACGCCCAAAAGAGGCTGTTACGGACGAAAACATTAAAAAAATCCACAAAATGATTTTGAATGACCGTAAATTGAAATTGAATGAAATAGCAGACACTCTACAGATATCAACGGAACGTATACATCACATCATTCACGAATATTTGGGTATGAGAAAGCTCTGTGCAAAGTGGGTGCCGCGCGAGCTCACTTTTGACCAAAAACAACGACGAGTTGATGATTCAGAGCAGTGTTTGAAGATGATCACGCGTAATAAACCCGAGTTTTTGCGTCGATATGTGACAATGGATGAAACATGGCTCCATCATTTCACTCCGAAGTCCAATCGACAGTCATCGGAGTGGACTGCACACGATGAACCCGCTCCAAAGCGTGCAAAAACGCAACAGTCGGCTGGCAAGGTTATGGCGTCTGTATTTTGGGATGCGCGTGGAATAATTTTCATTGACTACCTTGAAAAAGGAAGGACCATCAACAGCGACTATTACATAGCGTTATTGGACCGTTTGAAGGACGAAATCGCCGAGAAACGACCGCATTTGCAGAAAAAGAAAGTCCTGCTTCACCAAGACAATGCACCGTCTCACAAGTCAGTGAAAACGATGGCAAAAATTCATGAATTGGGCTTCGAATTGCTTCCGCATCCACCGTATTCTCCAGATCTGGCCCCCAGCGACTACTTCCTGTTCTCAGATCTCAAAAGAATGCTCGTTGGGAAAAAATTTTCGTCGAATGAAGAGGTGATCGCCGAAACTGAGGCCTATTTTGAAGCAAAGGACAAATCGTACTACAAAAATGGTATCGAAAAGTTGGAGGATCGCTATAATCAGTGTATCACCCTTGAAGGGAATTATGTTGAATAAAAAAAACGAATTTTGCAAAAAAAATGTGTTTTAATATTTTAGGCCGGGGACTTTTCAATTGACCTGTTATATCTACAGTACCTAGGTACTTTTTACAAATAGTTGGAGGTGTATCTCTAACTAGCCTTACATTTCTAATATTACGATATTTGTGTATTATTTCATTTGATGTCGATTACATAGCCTTTTGTTGATTCCTAGATGTTCTATGTTTTATAAACTCATTCTTAAATAATTCTTTGATTAAACGTATCACTCCTTAACGGGAAGCGATCATATAGGTTTATCGTATAATGCCTTGTATTTTATACATTTGGCGTCGAAGGGTTATGAGGCAGAGTACATGAACCAGATGGTCAGAGGAAAGGAGATTAAGGAAATGTGGACAAGATTAAGACGTGGAAATATAGGGAGGGTTTTCAAAAAATGTTACAGTGATTGAACTTGTAGATTGAGTTATGGGAGGTAAGAGACTATGACACATTTACTATATGTTGTGGATTGAAGAGGCATTTAGAATCCAAAAAAGAGTTGGTATAAAAAGTATTTTGGCGTGAATGGAGAGGAAACCGCAGTAAGAATAAGTTGAGAATGTTAATTGTAGATGCTTTGTGGGGAGAAACACGTGAGGATGTTGGAATGAGAGAGAGGAGAATTGGTGAAATGACTGTAAGAGTGTCATGCTGTTGAGTGATTTTGTGTAAAAAAATTATATTATTGTATTTCCAGAATTTAGAGTTATGTTGATATAGTAGATAAGTAGATTATAAATGCCGTAGGACAGGGATGGCGAACCTTTAAGTACCGTCGTGCCATTTTTATAAAGAAAAGTTTAATCAGGTCATATACGTGCCATCAAATAATTTTGTCTCTGTGATTATTGGGAAAATAATGATAATAAATAATATCAACTCAAAATTCTACTAGAAAATAGGAACATTTTGCAATGTTTAAATTATACGTGTAAATTAAATTAAAGTAAAATTAGTGTGACTTCTGTTTTTGCAGATTAGATGACAAATAACTTATGTTAGGGTTGTAAGATGTTAATTTTAGCAGAATGCATGCTGAACTGGAGTCATCTACCAAGCGGTTTGTAACTGCGAGTTTTTGATGTTATTAGTCTCTGAAAATGATGACTCGCAGGCAGAGGTTGATGAAAACATTATTAAAATATCATATGCCAGCTATTTCAAAAAATTAAATGTGTTTGTTATTGCATTCCATGTTTCCAAAATTTTCTTATTAGCATTTTCACTTGTATTACCCGTCAGTCTCTCTGTTTCTATTATTTCTAACTCTTTCTTGTTCCAACAACTTTTTGAATCATATTGAACTAGACTGGAAATCCAACAGCTGCATTTCAGATTTTTCAATTTATTTTATCAAATGTCACATAATTAACTTTCGTATTAGTATTTCCGATAATTCTCTGAAATTAGAAAATCTTGCTGAAAATTCCTTAATTAAAGAATCAATCATAGAAACATTAGTGACGTGCCCAAAATATTGTGTCGCGTGCCATTTGTTCGCCATCCCTGCCGTAGGATATACAATGAAATAAGCTACTTAGGTACTTACTTACTTACTTACGCATCACTCCTTAAAAAAAAAGGGAACGATCGGCATGTTAGCTAAATTGCCGAGTAACTCGGTCTAAGGGAGTTAAAGAAAAAGAGGGGGAGGAGGATCGGTTACCTGTTGCAAATCACCCCTGCACCTTTAGCAGGGTGAGACCCTTATCGCCACTATCGGTGTCGGGTTAACTTAAGCATAGGAAAACGGTGTCTCGACGACCCAAAGGAAGAAGAACGAACTGTGAAAGCAGTAAGTGAATTGCCCTAGACCGACGCTGGTCGGTAGGTAGGTCGGTAGCCCAACGACGACGTCGTCAACGACGCCGTGCGGTTGCCTGCCGACGCGGCGCGCCGCGCCGCCGGTGGTGCTAGTGCCGATGCTTGAAACGTTGCCGCAAATTCTTTGCTCATTTTACTACGACCGACAGACCGAGAGACCGACCGGACTTTCGCTTTCTTGCTAGTAATGATCCGCTTTCCTCGATAAAAGGAAAAAACCTGTTCCATTATCGAATCGACTAAGGTCGAACATAAGAGTTGGCACGCCGCAGATACTTTCTCAGCTACCAACGCCAACTCTTTGAAGTACTTTCCTATACTGATCAATTTGAAAATCTACAGAAAAAGAAGCACATTTTTAATACGAATGTAGAAAAAAATTCCATGAAAGAAATTCCGAAAAAAGAGACCCGAAAAATTTTATACTCGGTAAAGGGGCTACAGCAAAATATACTCCTGGAAAATATACCCCTTCGCAAGACGTGGTAACTAGAATCCGACCGAACGTTCGGTTTCGGTTTCGGTCCAGTTTCGGCAAAAAAAACGAGTTTCGGTTTCGGAGGCAAACCTGCCGAAACTACGACCGAAACCGAAACTGCGTTCGGGAGTTCTCGCGCTCTGCTCGGTCATGTTCGGCGCATTAAATTCCATCCAAGTAGATTAGTAGACATTTCGCATCTTCAAAAGAAAAATGAGTCTAGTCTACTATACTTACTCAAATAAACATCTCACCTATTTTAAGTATTTTTATGGCGCAATTAAAGTATTTCCTTAAATGAGGGGTTGTTATGTTGATTTTGATTTGATTATCAATAAGTGAAAATGTCAAAGACTGCAGAGCTGTGTGATTTAAAGATAAAAAAATAAAACTGACTGATTATAATAACATTTTCTTTATTTCTCTCTCAAAACATGATCCTTATAAAGAAGTTTCGGTTTCGGCCGAAACTGAGACCGTAGCCGAAATTCGGTTTCGGTTTCGGTCGTAAAAACCAGTTTCGGTCGGACACTAGTGGTAACTTATTTACTACTATTTGGTGAAGAAATACTACAATTCGTCCGATAATTATCCCCATAGAAATACCTGCCGCAAATAAATTGAAATGTTTGAAGAAATATACGTTTCGTATAATTGGTCATAATGAGTTTTATTATTTGTAACCAATAGCTTTTTAGGAAAAATAAGTCAGTAGACCTTACTAGAAAATAATGAAAATCAGGTACTAGGTGCATGCAAACTTAATTGTGGTACGTGCAATCTGAGAGGTCAGAAAAGTTAAAAAATCATTATTCAATGATAGTTTAGCTTAGTTTCATCAAATAAAAATTTAATTTAATAGTGCGTTAAGGTTATAAGGTTTCATTTAAAATTATTTACTGTCCAAGGGGTATTTTTTCCGGGGGTTTTGAAAATCTCTTTGATTGAACCTTCGCCTCATGATATGGAGTAATACATATAGATCACTATGTTGATCCTAGATCGGATGGATGCGGAATCCTTATATTTCATACCCACAGTAATACTGTCATAATGTTTACCTACTATTGTTGTTTAACAAAAGTTACCTACGTCAATCCAGCATTAGATTTCTTTGTGCACTATTTGTTTGTGAAGTTACTTTATAAACTGTTTTGTAAAGAATTTAATCCTTGATGAAGTTCACTTTCATTTGGGATCTATATACATAGTCATAATTCTATAGACGATAGAAATTTAAAACACATTGAAATTCCTAGTGGTTGATGTTAAACAAATTTTTCCTCATTAATTTGAGGTAACTTATGGTAGATATAAATTGAGAATGAATTTTCAAATTAATATTTCAGACTTTATTAGTCAGTTAGACAGTTACATTTCAAGATCCGCTAGTGCTCACATGCATTAAAAGGTTACCAAAATAATATGAAACGAAATTTTTGTAATTCTTCAAAAACACGTGCATTTAAAGAACTTTTTGTATTGATTTTAAAGGGTATCGTAAACGGCAATCAATAGAATTGATTATTTTAAGTAAACTGGAGTGACAAACTTTAAATAAAAAAAACTACCCCGTCACAATCCTTATTTATAATAAGTGTGTTACTGAAAGAGGCGTGGAGCAATCAGTAATTTGTGCGGTTCCGCATGCTATCGATTATGGAGGCGATGCGGTACGGCAGGGCGTTCGGCGAAACGGAAAGGGGGCGTCGGGACGACGAACGTCGTCTCGTCGTCGATCTGAATGAGATGATCCATTTGTCATCGGCGCGGTGCGATAGGTATACACATATATCTATACGTATATGTATTTATCGTCGATCCGTCAGCAAGAGTACGAATCGGTGTATGCCATTTATTGCCGTTCAACGTTAATGAGGCGAGAGTCGCGGCACAAAGCGACCGCTGCCACCTGCCACCTCGGCCTTAATAAGTGATTTAGTGGCTGCGCCACAATATACCACACTCTAGTCTCTCTATATTCATGCCGACCATGATGACTAGGACGACGCGACGCAGCAGAATTTGATGTGACGCGAAAGGAAGTTATAGTCCGTTTGGAAATGAAAGCGAAGCTCTAATCGTAAAACTGTCAAAATGTTATATATGTGTCCAGTTCGAACGGTGAGGTAGTTATGTATCATTCGCACGAATCTTTATTAGTATTCTGTTAACCACTTGTACCAATAAAGCTCAAAATAGTTTCAAAACTTTTACAGGGATGTTTTCAAGTACCAATTGTAAAATAGAAGGCAACTGAGTAAAACATAATTCACCATCATCATCATCATAAGGTCGTCAGTCCCAAGACTGGTTGGACACATCCTTAACTATTTGCGAACAGTAATCTAATCTAGGTCTACCTCTACTCTTCCTAACTCCTATTTCTGACCCTTATATATGTCTCTGACGAGACCTTCATGCCAGAGAAGGTGACCTACTAACCTATTTTTTATTGACTTCCATAGAATCCTCTGTTCTCCTATTCTTTATAATACCTCTTCATTTCTAACCTTCTCTATCCACGGTATCCTCATCATTCGCCGGTAACACCAAATTTCGGACGCTTCTAACCTTTTCTTTTCCGGCCCACCCACCGTCCACGTTTCGCACCCGTACAACACTGCACTCCAAACATACACCTTTAACAATCTCTTTCGAAGCAACTTCTTTTTATTAAAGGCGACTCGACCGTGAGCTTTATATCCCTAATACTACTCCTTCCTACCTGACTTATCTGACTAGATACCTAAAATCAGCCACTTCTTCTAATCATTCATCTCCCATCTTTATATTCGCTCTTTCCTTACTTTTTTTCCCTTGCATACCAGTATTTGGGTTTTCTTTAATTAAATTAATACAATACTGATTTGTCAATACCGCTTCCATTTTGTTTAAAGACATCTCTAACTCCTCCTTGTTAGGTGCTAATACTGCTATATCATCTGAAAATCTAAGTATACTACTCTTTTGACTCTCTATATCTATCCTACAGTTGTCCTGTCTTTAATGATGTTGATCTCGTCTTCGCCATATGGATTTTAAAATAGCGGTGGCAGTGTGCATCCCTGTCTGATTCACGACTAATCAGGAGTATTGCCTCTTATTATTATCACTAGATCACTATTAGTCATTTGACAAAGTGAGCTTATAAATATCTTAAAAGTTATAGTCACAGTAGCTACTTTACATGATCCAGGCTTTGTTTTATTGACTTCATGCCGTTTTCGATTTAACCGACTATAGATCGTTGCACCACTGACTAGCGCCAGAACGAGACAGGCGAAAGCGAAAAGCGACGAAGTTCGACAACTAAACGAATGGACTTACTCATACCCAACCCCATTCGTTCGCTCATAGGTCCATTAATTATGCATTTCTATAACTGACGACGAAGGATTTCCTGAATACAAAATCAATTTATTGGGGTGACTTGAATCAACGACTCCCTTAAAACGCCGCTACATTGAAAACAGTGAATACCCTAAGTGATCAGCAATTATGCATTCAGAGGAATATAAAACGACACAAACCTAAAATAGATTAGTTACATAGAAAATAATATTTATTTAATGAACTATCATAAGTTGCTATTGTTATAAATTCTTATGTAGGCTCATCGAAATGCGCAAAATAACAGCAAATCTCAAATATGAAATTACACTAAGGAAGGACCATGTTCTTAACTATCTCCTTAGCACACTAAATTTGTACGATATTTTGAAGCCTATAAACTCACAGAAAAAAAATAAAACTACAAAAAATTTTTTCATAATTAATGATTTCATTGAATAAAAATCGACAAATTTCTGTTAAAGTATTACCCAAACTCTGATGATACTATTGATTCACAATAAATTAATGATGGCTTTGATCTGAGATATAAGCAACAAGCAGTAGTCTTAAGGCATTTTTATAGAAATATGTGATTAGATACAGGTACTATAAATCTACTTGTTCCTTCGCACACTACAGCCGAAGATCAAATAATATTTTGGCAAATTATCAACTAGATGACCATAAAATTCTTCCATAATCTTTATCGGTGTATCCATCACAAATGAAATTACTAGATAACGTTGTCAGTTATTACTCAAATTTTTATACTGGCAAAAAATTGTCTGAAGCTGTCATAGATTGGACTCAAGTATATACCAATTCCAAGTTTCCTTGCTCGCTGTGAATATCTCGCGAAGGATGGGAGTACCGTGGCAGGTTCGGCGTCTTCGGCGTCGGCGGCGTCATAGTTGACAGCGTCTCCGTCGACAGCTTCAGCTTCGGCATCGAAGGAGCAAGAATAAGCGTATTGACAGCGGGCCGCTTGAGATTGCGTGATGGCCGGCGCGGAGCGGCGCGGCGCCCTGCGCCTTTCCCCTCGACACCCGCACCTGCTGACCGCCGCCCGGCCCTGCCCAGTGCCCACCGTTACCATGACAACCACCTCGTCATTAAAGCATCGCCTTATCATAACCGTGCCAGCCATCTTTGGATATCGGCACACATGCATCGCGCACGCCTGTTCCCCTCGTCCTGCAGGACGACGACGGCGGCGGCGACGACGACGACGCCGGCGACGCTTATGATAAATCCTTCTTTCTTGCCGCTTGCCCCGTCGCGTCCGTTGTTCGCCTCTGATAATAAGCGAGATGAAGAGACGGGGGTGCGAAAGACGCCGGAGGAGAGGGCTGTAAATACAGTTACTTACTTGCACATCGATTGTCTTCGACCTCATCGCTGGTTGCCTTGTCGAAATATACACCTACTAGATAATATAATCCGAGAATCCTCTGACCCAATGTGTCAGAAGTCTCCACCTTTATTATCGATTTAGAAGCCCCAATGGTATCTAATCAAGAATAATTATGAATATTATATACTTGATTTATTACGTATCTAAATCATATTACGGCTGATTCTAAATATGAAACTACCTTTATTACGAAAAAGTTAATGATAATAAAAGTACCTAATTGCCTACCTATAATTAGTTTATATGAAAGTTTGACTATAAACTTTTTGTTGTCGTAAAGTCGTGTTTCTACTCTAATTAGTCTGTTTTAAAACGTAATGGTTAAATACGAAAACATATGTGTACATAATAGGGTGTTTTGCTACATTTTAAACAACTTAATTTCATTTAGCTTTTTGGTCAGATATTTAAGTGCAAAAAGGTCAAAAATTCTCTTATATAGTAGTTTGTTTTTCTAGGTTATGACCAAAAATTAAGCTTTATGAATTGATACTTTGGTACCGTTAGAAATTATTTTCAAAAAATTAGAATTGATGGAGATTTTTGCTGAAGGCGTAGAAGTATTTCAGTTATGATTCTAGACCCCAGAGGCCTAAAGCATAAAGCTTATGAGAATTGGGCGATTTTCTATTACCATCACTCCTGCATGGTACAAAAACCTCCACGCATATCTCTGTCTGTCTGTCTGTCTGTCTTCCCTAGACAAAACTTCTCAGTCTCTCTCCAGACCCTCAAAGTCTTACAGCGTCTCTGAGAGTGTCTCTCACAGTCTTTCACAGTCTCTCAGTTTGCCTAGGTGTTTTTATGGATCTCTCACAGTCTCTGTATGAGAGACTCGAACGATAAAATTGTTCATTCAGAGGTTCGAGTCTCTCGTTCAGAGACGCTAAACAGTTTTTTTGACAGTCTCTCTCAGCGACACCAGAGAGACTCGATGAGAGACGGAGACTCGAGTATCGCTTTCAGAGATTCTGAGAGACTGAACATTTTTATCTCGGGTTATTTACTGGAGGGCTAATTTCTTACTACATTATACTTAATGCGTTTTTCTTTTCAGATAATAATAGAAGCCTGTTGAGCCAAAAAAGAGTCGGCTAAGTTACGAAGATGATGGTGAGTACCTTTTCCATTATATATTTTATTTATACTCTTAATCGAATATGTAGAGGTTTTATCATAGAGTATTGTGTAAATATGTCATGCATATAGACATAGGTAGATAATCAAAATTTATAGTTGTTGTTCTTAGTTGTCTTGCTTCGTTAAAAAAAAGATAAGTCAACTTAATTTACTATTCTACTATTCCATATTACTAGCAAGGGTAGCTGTTAGTAGAAACTTCGTGGCTCATTTTGAAAATGGCAGGAGTTTGTTGGTGCACAGTATCGCCAATTTTATTTCATCAACTTTGTAACTAGCTAGACAGATATCCACGTCGTAATATATTCAGTTGATCAGCGAGCTTTGAAAGTCTATTAGGTAATTTTTCTATTTTCGTAATTTCTGTAAAGTTAGTCTCGTCTATCCTATCGAAATATTTGCTTTTCAAACGAATGAAAAACAAAGAAAATTTATATTTGCGCGGCTGATGGTTGCAAGGTGGACTCTGAAAACTTTCGCCTAGTTAACATGTTTGTCACGAGTGCGGGTTCCTGATTGTGCCCGGACTTATGCGGTCCACGTTTTCCCGGAACTGCAACCGGACCAGGCACACACGGAACCTTCTTCGTGAGTTGCTTTCGCCGGTATATAATTTGGCCATTGCCGACGTCCGTCGTGACCATACCTGTACTACATACACATATATGTAGATAAATACATATATATTTTGTATTTTGCCTTTTTCAACAATCAATTTTTAACTACGTACTTTTGCTTAATGTGGAATCCCCAATGCTCTTCATCAGCGGAGATCATCATTAAACTTAAACTCCATATTGATCTAATAATATAATTAACGTCGTCTGCCTGTTTGATAACAAGTAGTTATATTAGAGAAATAATGGCTGTCGGTAATTTTTTATTAATGTTACTTCTTTAATTATTCCTAAATAAATTCAAAAGCAATCATGTGTCCTTTACAATATTAGGAATAGTAAGAGAACAATAGGCGCTGTAGTAAGACACTTCTTAGGCATGAAAAGTTAGTTAGAGACATTAAAAACAGAAAGAAGAATAAAGAGGGAAGGGGAAGGCCTAGGTTAAATTACTACACGCAAATATAGAAGTTGTACGATATTCTAGTTTTAGGGAATTGCACCTAACTGAAAGATTTGTTCAGGATAAGGAAAAGTGGAAGTGCGTGTCCGAAACCAGTGTTCGGGCTCACTATCTTATGATGATGAAGATGATGATGATGATCAATAGAACAATAAAACAATGTACATGACTAATACAAATTTATTTCAAGTTGAGACTACGTAGAGAACTTCCTGAGGCTACAAATGTATTAGCGAAAAACGTTCAAAAGTAATTACTGACAACCTATTTTGGGATTAGTTTAAGATTATAACTTCAACACAGATGATCTATTTCTTTATTAGTCATGAGCATTATCTTCAATTCGTCGCAAAAATAACGGATAAGTAACCTGTATGAGCGTACCTAAAACATAATTTCATTAATATTGTACAGAAAAGATTATTGTATCCTTAATAATATTAAGGCACATTTTAGACCATCATGACAATTTATAACGTACCTCGTCAAATTTATGAGGCAGCAACGGGCTCACCATGTTGTTCCGTCAAGACGGTATATTTCTGGGACGCTTCAGTAACCTTAATATGCAGCAGCTTAATTGTCTTGAAATGAGAAATTCCGTCTCCCAAGTTATAATTGGATATAAAGGCCAGACCTTCTCGCAATGATCGACTTCATCCCCAAATTCGTCTTCCAACCGCTCGAATTCTCTTTAGTATTTATTACAGTATCGCATCTTTAAGGGAAAGTTTCTCCTCATATCGTTATACATTTCGAACACAGTCCGTACATTTTAGTTTTTTGTAAAGCTAGTTTAAAACGACGTAAATCTGTCTTGCTCTTGCCTAAATTATATCAAAAGAAATTTAAGGATTATTCTAACATATCTAGAAATGTTGTAAGTAGGTACTTACATATAAAGTTAGTAGAAACAGTAGGATAGTTGGAATGTGTAAGGGTATACACTAATACACTTTTTATCTAACTTTTCTCGATTTATTTCACATTTATAAAGTTAAAAATGTTTTGTATAGTGGTATGAAATAATGATATATGTAAATGATTAATGAAATATGAAGATTGGAAAAACTTTGGCGGCTGTTGTAGAACAAACAAAATAGTTCAAAACACGACACTGTAAGTTGTCTGTAGCACTTTTCGATAACAAAAGGTTACCTTCTTCAGGGACTTCAGTCTTCGGACAACTACAGCGTCGTGTTTTGGCGTTGGAGTTTTGAGCTATTTTTTTTGTTCTAAAATGATTAATGCTTGGGTAATAGGTACTACTGGTAGTGACTGATATTTTTTAAATAACGTATGAACTTGTATGTCACTTTCTTCCGGATGTTTTCCTCCAGAATGTGCGTCACGACTTGTGAGCAACCGACATCAATTTCGAGACGGTTGCAATTTGAACTTTCATCCCTTTTGGCAATTAATTTTGTTTTCCCGTCTAATTATGAAGATACCCGAGAACGTGACCGGGAGATCAAACAGTAGCTTATCCCCGTTGCCAAAGTTGTTATCATCTTACTTTCTCGGGATAGGAGATGCTACGTGACACCACGATTCATAAGCCGGCGGGGGTCCCTTCTTCTGCTTCTCCTACACCTCATCCTCGTCCTTATCCACCTTCTTCCCCACCCGTCGTCCTCCTCCCGGTGCCTCTTTATTGTGCTGACTCTGCTCCCCAGGATTGCCGTTGGAGCGACGCGGCGGACGAACGCTAATAAAATAACAAACAGGGAAGCGGAAACCGCGCCCTTACACCAAGAATATTATACCCACGCTTCCGACTAAAATGTTACCATTTTTCTTCTCCCGATACACGAGCTACATTGTCGAATACCTTTGCAAAAGATATTGAAAGATCTCGAAAACTGATTTACTTGCTACGTTAAATTCTTAATATAGCTGAAGTGTCCAAATTGGGATTAGCAAAACAGTAGTTAATATATAAAAGGTTCAACATTTAAATTGTTACACTTCAAGAAAATAAACATGGTACAGTTTATACACAAATAATTGACCGTATTTTTCGACCAATTCTACGATTTAAACCTAATCTAAAATAGTTTTTACAGTGATTTTAGTCTTTTTCTGTTGAATGCATTTGCAACTGTCTTTTAGATATTTTATTACAGTATCACTAATATTTGTTTTTCATAAAATCACAAAAAACACTCCACCAAATGTAAATTTGCTTTTCGAGTTGGACGATTTAATATTATTGCAGAAATAAATAGAAGGGATGCCGCTGAGAGTAGTGGTTAAGTGGAACAGTTTTCGATTCCATGGCTAGTTTTTCTTCTGGAGAACGCCAAAGTTGACATCAGTTCGTTTGATTAATAATTGGTTAATTGTTGACCAATTTTGACCATTGAGAAGTCTACTCTTAATTACGTAGATTCTGACCTTCTATTCTTTCTATATTTGTATAACGTAAAATTTTTAAGTAGTATTAGAAGTGAACCCCTTCTCAAAATATAATATTTCTGTCTTCTTCCAGTAAATCTTGTATAGCCAAAATCCCCTCTCCGTTTGTAAAATTTGATTTCATTGATAAAATAAATTATACTTACTTTAATGTATCCAGCTCATTGACAAGACGATTCGAGTGCTCTCTTCTTTGCCTCAATACATCACAATCAAATTCATTTCGTTTAATTTTTTTTTTTCAATTCAAGAGCTGTTTCCATCTCCAACAATGACCATCGAATTCATTTTGAGTATTGGATGGAGAGGGCAGAAAGATAAAAGAGACTTGGAGGAAAAAATGCAATAACCGACAATGGGTCTGGACTGTTTTATATCGTTAGAAGGACGCGGTCAGTTTTTCTTATTCGTTTATTACGAACACAAATCCAATTTCGAATTCTACCCTCTCACTCATGGCAGGTTTATTTGAAATTGTCTTTGAATGAAAGTTTCACCATCAGAAAAATCCACAGTTATTTTTTGAAACACCAAATTTTATTGTAATGAGAAATGATAAAAGCTAGACGAAGACCAAAAGCAAACTGTTGGGTGTTGATCCTTAATTACGTTTTTCACACTAGTTTTGATCTCACCTGAACGATTATTACGTATTTATTGAGGTAATCAACAATTAGTTAAAATATCAAAACTACTAATAATTCCAGAAGGTATTTTGTCATTTGTCTCTATTCTTGACGTTATTCCAGTCTTGCAGGTTAAGTATTATAACAATCTTATGCGTATTCTTGTTAATGCAAATATGATCATGCGTTACTGCTTGCCACTGATTGTTTTTGATAAATGTCTCCTCAACCTAACTATTTCTCATTCAATATTTTTTTTTAATTAGACATTTCCATACTGTATGTATGTGTATATTATACCTATAACTGTATAAACCTAATCCTCCGAGGAAGAAGGTGTAACTTCCCGCAAAAGATTTGTTATTTGTATAAAAAAAAAGGGTGAGTGAAGATGATAAGCCATCTCACCACCCTGCATCTTCGTGATCTTGAATTCGACTCCCGATTACCCACTTCTTAACTATTATTGATTTTGCTATTTAAACGGTTTCTAAATGACCTACTAACACAGTGCGTGAGCAGGTGTTAGCTTACAGTTTTAAATAAATAATTTATATGTAGCAAATTTGTATCAGTGACCTGAAAATGAATCTATGGACGCTATGTAACATCCCCCCGTTGCGGAAAAATCGTACCGTTGCGATTTCGTTAGCTCTTTCTTATGTCTACATCTAAATTTACAAAGGTTAGAGACTCTTACAATTCTACAGTCATTTGGGTTTTGAACCGTCCCTGTTATATCTTAATAACCCTTTAACGTCTAATACATGACAACACTAACACTGGAGCATAACCTTCTTCCGTTTCCATAATTTCTTCGACCGCATTTTATTGACCACCACATCCATCTCTATTTGTCAAAAATGCCATTACCAAAACCATACCGTCCAGCATTTGCAAATTTACTTGTTGTAAAATGAAATAACCATACCATTGTGACCTCCCCTTTTCTGACCAACCATGCACATATTACTATATTGTTAGTGGAATGACTTCCAACCCTACTATATGATCTTCGTCTTCGCATACGATGACGAAGCAAATTTTCGGAATTTGAGCACCAACTAAATCTCTCTTGCGAATATTCGACTACTAGCTTCTACTCCGGGAAGACCATCGCGTCCCAATACATAGTACTCCCGGTACTCGTAGACTTCGGTGTAGGGTCAACATTAGGGTTGCCACCTTTTCAGGCTTTACATACTTTACATAAAGTATTTCTTGACTAAAAGGTTAAAAAAAAAGTACTCGGCATAAAAATAAAGTATTTTATTTTTTGTTTTTAAAAACATATTTTTTGTTACACCTAGCAGCCAGTAACAAATTGCTGTCGCTCTTAAATACATTAATAGCCTCTAAACATGGCAAACAAAGATTTAAGTAAACTAAAAGTTCATTTTTAATTTGTTTTAATGAAGCTTTATTCCTGTCGTCCCGCCACTTTGCGTTCATAACAGAGAATACTCTTTCTGTAAATGCTGAAGTGGCCGGAACGGACAGCAAAAGTGACACTACTTTGAACAGATTTGGGAAATCAGGTTGTTCCGTAAATATGGCTTGCCATTTTTCTGTGCAATATTATTGATGTAAAAATACTCTGAATTTCGAATAATCGCTTACAAAATTACGATGTTTACTTAAGGCCTTAAATAAAGTATTTTTGCGTACTTTATGTGTCTTGTAAAGTATAACGTACGCACAGTCGAAATAGAGTACAATACTTTATAATAAAGTACGGGTGGCAACCCTGGTCAACATGGGCAGTACTACCTATATTTGACGATCTCCGAACACAGTGGACCCTTGGGTTTCCTCGATACTTCTTCCCATCACGATATTCAAGAAGACTACTTTGCGCATTTATTTAAATAAGGACGTACGCTGGCGGGAACCATAATAACACTTAATCCTAAACATTGTATATTCATCAAACCAGACATTTGGCGAGTATGTATACTATCAGTACCAGTAGGTACCCAGCTGATTTAAAAACTAACCAAATAAGAATATTAAATGTATCATGTTCTCTATTGTAATATACACCTGATACTTAAGATGTTGTTTTTATTTTTTACGTCTGCCTGATCACAAACCGGCCGTAATTAACAAAATGCCATTAAGTGAGACGGTCGAATTGACAATTGCCGCTATAAATAGTAAATCAATGTTGAATTGTCAAACTGAAAGAGGCACTTCTCTAAAACGAAAAAGAACGAAGAGTTTTAACGTCTTGCTGTGTATAGTGCTTTGCTCTTTTGTCTGCATTTTTTGTTTGTTATTAATCGTTTTTTGCCTCGGTTATAGACGGGCGAGAGAGTGTCGCGAATTCTTTAAATCAATATTGCATTACCGATGAGGATCGCAATCGCAAACACACTCTCTACGCGGTGACGATACGATTCCGAATCCATCGGGTCGTTTATTTAAGGGACGCCCGAAACAATAGATCGCGATTTGGAGGCGCGCGTTTCGGGCGCTTTATTTGCATACGTACAGTGAAATTCTCGAATAAAAAGTAATAAAACGCCCCATAAATTTAGCCCATGGTGGCAGCGATACACGTTTGTGTGTGTACACATACACACATATATACAAAGGTACCTACACATATCCACCCGATCGCTTTCTACTCTTTCGCCGTTTTTCTTTCTTTTGCAACACTGTTTTCCGCTTTCGAGAAAAACTTTCGTTGTGTAGCAGGTACCGGCGACGATGATAAAATACGATACACGGCGTAGAGCAAATCTACGGGAGAAACGGAACGATATACCTACCAAGAATGTTCCAAAATTGAAAATGGAGGGCACTAAAACGAAATCGGATTTGACAAACGAAATTGATCTCACTTTATTTAAATGCATCCTTAAGCTCCGACATTTTTATATTCTTATAAATTGCCTATTGTGTCAACTTTAAAGCCAGAGAAGTTAAAAGGTGATTCAAAACTAACTCGTGCATGTCATCATCATCATAAGGTCGTCAGTCCTAAGACTGGTTGGACACGTGCCTCCTGTTTCCTATCCTGAGCTAATCTTCGCATTTCCCTAACGCATTTCCCTAAAACTAGAACATCCCATATCCTCAACTATTTGCGAACAGTAATCGAATCTAGGTCTACCTCTACTCCACTTAACTCCTTTTTTGCTTCTAATATCGAGACAAAAATCGCAAAAGCTCTAGGGTGACTGAAGTTCTTACGGTTATAAGTTTCACATTCTATATCAGGTTAAGTGATTTTTTGGAAGGTCCAGGTCCAACACATGATCCAGAATATTCATGGCATGGACCTTGGCCTGCCCTGAGGAAGTCTCAAAATCAAACGTTTTCAAGAACAATTTTTTGTTATGATATTGATGCATAAATCTACAAATTCTGTATTTTGAGCAGTTGGGCTGGATCAGTTTCACATCGTACTTAATTTCAATCTTTTCGACGTCACTTTTTTTCTACAAATAACTGTTGCAAGTAGATAATTAACGTGCGTATAAGCCGTGTATGTGTGAGTCCCTACAAACCTTGTCGTTTTTTTTTATTGGCTTTGCCGCTGCCAACTGGATTGATCACACAAGCCATTTACTTGGCTCGAGTAGAAACAACCCAAAAAATATCCAGCCATTGTTAATGGCCCGACTTTATTGCGAAGAGCATATGGAATACGAATACCCTGATTTCATGTTTCCATAAAAGCAGCCTCTCTTACCCGATGCGTTCAAAACGCACCCGTAACATCGCCACTGCCCACCACACGGCCTTTATTGTTATTACCATTTACGGTCGGCAAATTAACGACTCTGGTTTTTTCAACGATACACAAGAAAGAGACTTGATTTTAATTTTGTATACTTTGTCAACAAAATAATGAGACGATACCTTCATATAATAACAAAAATCGCCTTCTTTATCTAAAGACAGAGAATTACAATCGAGGAATTACCTACTCGTCAGCTTTACCACTGTGTTTGTCGCATTCGTTTTAACGTTAGCATAAACGGGTAATAAAAGTATCTTCTCTACTGGTTGACTCCGTCCAAATTTGGGTTTAAACTCATGGTGTACACGTGTTAATGAAAACCTACCTATCATAACCTAACCTAGTGCCAAATATTGGGCATTCGGTGCCCAATAGTCCTTTTTCAAAAAAAAATAATAATAAAAGACAAACTGTACAATTCCTAAATTACAAGTCATTTTCAGCTTTTAAATGAATTTCATAACTCGAACATGGGGCAACTTGCAGTGCTCCATGAATCGGGGGTTTAAATGCAAAATGCACACCCTACATCACTCTATTAGACTTGGCTGTAGTCAACCATGGTAAAGAGGGAAATTTCGCCCATCGAAATATGAAAATTCTCTAAAATAGAATCTAAATTAGAATGAATATTATGCAAAAACGCATTTTCGTCAAAACGCAGGTCACCTACGACACCCTGCTAAGCTTTTATATCAAATAAATGTAAATGGAGTTAAACCACTATAAAGAGGGAAATTTTACGCGTTAAAATTTGAAAATTGATCAACACGGAGCCGAAATTATTATTTCCCAAAAACACATTTTCTGCACCTTACGTCCTTATGAGATCCTGCCGCAATTTTATATTAGCCTGAACTCATGCAGTGACGTAACTTGGGTTTTCGCAGCCACATACACATAACTTTGCCCTCAACACCAGCTAATCCAGAAATCCTCCTTCAAATTAACCTAATCTATGTCTTAAGATGAATTTGATATAATTTCAATATCTTATTTTCGCATTAAAAAGGTTTCAAAACAAAAATTCATAAGAGAATTCAATTCCATGAAAAGTCCCCTATGATAGAGTTTCCCAAGATCAAATTCGATAAAATCAGAACTATTTGACATATTGTGGAAAACCAATGGGACAGCACGCCTTGACCCATTCTTCCTGTGTAGCAGTTATTTAAATAACTAAAAAGTAAACTTGATTTGTCAGGAAGTGTACCTATGTTTATCTGTGAAAAACTATTTTGCCCAAGGAAATAGTATCAAGACAGAGGATAATTTGTTTTCCAAGTTCCAGCGGCTCTTTACCGTTGGAGCGTCAGGCAGCATGCGGAAGAAAATAGTTTTGTTTGTTTATTCTCGTATATCTTGGGTCCTCAAAACAGGAATTGTGAAAGCAATTTCCTTGTGTAAACTCGCCTACTCTAATTGAAAATGGCGTTCATAAGCGCTCAACAAACATCTGACCGCTTTGTCCAGTCGTTTTATATACACTCTTACTGCTCACTCGTCGATCCGTTCGGTTCATTTCGGTTCAGTTCGGATCGCTCACTCGTCCTGATGGAAGCGTTAGCTTTCCCGATTCACGTCCGAAAGAAAATATTTAAACTTCCATCCGCTCTTTTTCCATCATGTATCTTTAACTAGTCGCTGAAGTGGCTCGCCATGCGAAGAACTGTTCCAGGACCTGGCACTTATCCTCCAAGGATAAGATCCTTAGTCGTTGACAACGAATGCAACTTTGACGAAAGTTGCGAATTTCGCACACTTTGATGCTGGCAAATCCACAATCGA
Organism: Agrilus planipennis; assembly: GCF_000699045.2. NCBI lineage: Eukaryota > Metazoa > Arthropoda > Insecta > Coleoptera > Buprestidae > Agrilus > Agrilus planipennis. Next base: position 148,650 of record NW_020438937.1, read on the forward strand.
ATTTAAAAGACCCCTTTTCTTTACTTAATAATTCGTTAAGTACACAGTTGAAGATTTATTCTGTTTTATTTATTGAAAATTATAAGCCACTTAAAAAGAATGATCAATTATTCAAAAAAATACAACGTGTAATTATACAACACGCTTAAGGAATTGGTTTAATAGTATTATTTGTACACTATGTTTCGCACGGGTGCAATGCTAATAGTAAATATCTAAATATACTATAGAATGTCTTTATATACAATCACTGCTTTTTTGTCACAAACCGGCCGGTACCTCCGCAACCGCTATGTCTCTGTATTTTAACTCTGTAATATGTTCGAAAATATTAACTTAAATCACATGCTGTAAAGGGCCATATTGATCTATATTAAATGCACAATGTATTTAAAATTACTTAATTGGATAAGGATTAATGCTGTATTACTTAAAATCGCTTCGTAAATAAGCCATTATTTCTCGTAAAAAGTAAAGGATAACTTTGTATTATCTCTCAAGAATGCGTAGAGGTATCAAGTTGAAATTACTATCAAACACTCAAGTATGCAATCCCTTGGAATTATGAAAAAAAAGGAATGGGGGAGTCAAGAAAAAGTTCCCCTTGAGGAGTAAGGTGCTTATGTCAGGGACAAAAAATCAATTATTGAGCCTGTTTCACAAAATTTTGCTATTCTTAATACATAATGAGTACCCTCTGGCATAGTAGAGAACAGGGTGGGGTGGAAAGGGGCAAATAAAGGTCTTGTGTATCATTATGCACATTAGATTATGGTGGGCAAAGGTTCCGTAACACCCTCTTTTGGTAGAATAAGGTATTAAATAGAGATGGACCGGGTACCCGGTTTGATTCCGATACCTGTTGGATCCTGCCGGTTATCGGATAATGAAACAATAATTCTAACCGAAAGAAACTCAAAAAAAGTACAGTGTAAATTCTTTATACCGTCACTCGATTTAACGACAAACTCCTTAAAACGTCGAAATTGCTTGACT
>NW_020438937.1:152059-158926 GCF_000699045.2 Agrilus planipennis
TTAGGCAAATGCTGAGGCAGTAATATTCCACAGATAATCTTTCATTCTCTTCTGTCTTCATTTCGTCCGTCTCATCTTTCTCACCCGAACCACCACCCACCCATTCCCACGATTCCTGAAAGCAGGCTAAAGAGGGCCTTCCGCCCTACCTTCCGGCATAGCCCGGAGGGACTGCCCGCCCACCAGCATTACTAACTGGTGGGAATGAAACACCCAAAAGTTTAGTTTAGTTTTTTCTTTTTGTTAAAGGCGACTCGATCCTAAACTATCCTTTGTTTTATATCTCTACTGCTCCCTCTATCCTAAATTATCAGACTTTCTAGATACCAAAAATCAGGAAACTTCTTGTAATTTTTCGTCTCCTATGTTTATGTTCACATTCTCCTTAATTTTTTTTCTCTTGCATACCAATCTTTTTGTTTTACTTTTATGATAATATTACCATTTTTTTCTCCATTATAAAGTGTCTAGAGGTAAATTGTTCTATCCCAAAATTTGTGCACTTTAAGTGTATTAATTAATAAATAAACGTTTGAAGAGTTTTGGTAGGTACTAAATAGGACAAAGAACCTTTCCAGACTAGTTATCGTAGTTAAAAAAGTCACTTAAATGGTAACTTTAAAAACAATAAGATTTTTTAAAATTAAAATGAAAATTCTTAATTTCTACAACAAAGTTTTTATGAAGAGGACTACTGCTAGAACCATAATATACATGTATGTCGTGTAGTATGGGTTCTTATTTAGTGTCCCATTGTTTCCAGTGGCGCAAAAGCAGTATCTCCCACGAATATCATTTAACCTTCTGGCACTTGTGCCTTTCCACGCGCGAAATTGATATAATGCTAAAATCATGTCCCTGCTGCTGCATAAATGCGAAACCTTTGTGTATTATTATGCGTACATTTATTGCATACATGTATAGGCTTCTTGTTTATGTATATTGGACAAGTGCGGCATATTATTTATGCATAATTGGCCAGCAGGGGGAGTCGTTCACGGTCGGCAACAACAATGCGTAACATGCATAATTCAATTTCGAATTTGTGAAGTCTATCGGAAGATTAATTTATTTGGTAGGCAGGACAGTGTATGCCGTTGTTTAACTGCGTGTGTGTATGCATCTGTGTATGTGCAACACATACGTACGTACATAGTTACAGTATACAATGCTGGAAATTTATAAAAAGCACGCGCTTTCAATTGGAGCATTAATTTATTGCCGTTCGTCATAGCTTTCACACTTTTAATTTGCGATAATTAAACAAAGCTTTAACGCTGACGCGACAGTCTGTTTGTACCTATGCCGGCAAAATTTTTTGAGAATGTGTTGCCAACGATTGAAAAATGCTGACGATTTCTAAAAAAAGGGTTTACTGTTGAACCGTTAGATCTAGTGATTTCGAATAATCAAAAGTTCAATTTAGAAACTTTTTAGTTGCAATAGTTCTACCTCCAAGTACGTTTCGTTTTATCAAAAAATTGTTTTAGTACCAATCATCATCTTCATTGAGTCGCCATTCCCAATAAGACAGGTTGGGCACACACCCTCACTTTTTACTTCCCATTCCTCAGCTAATCTTCGTATTTCCCTAAAACTAGAACATTCCACATTCTGAAGTGTTTGAGCAGTCACCTAATCTAGTAGAGCGAATATATAGGAGACGAAAGATTAGAAGAAGTGGCTGATTTTAGGTATCTAGGAAGTCAAACAAGTCAGGACGGAAGGAGTAGTAGGAATATAAAGCAGAGGATAGTACAGGGTCGAGTCGTCTTCAATAAAAAAAAGTCACTTCTATGCTCGAGAAGGTGCATGCTTGGAACGCGGCGCTGTACGAGTGCGGGACGGAAAAGAAAAGGTTAGAAGCGTTCGAAATGTGGTATTATAGGTGAATCATTGGGATACCGTAGATGGAGAAGGTTAGAAATGAACAGGTATTAGAAAAAATAAGAAAATAGAGGACTCTATGGAAGTTAATAAGAAATAGGCGAGATGGGTTGGTAGGACACCTTCTCAGGCACTAAGGGTTAGTCAGAAACATATTAGAAGCGGAAACAGGGGTTAAAGGAGCAGAGGGAGACCTAGATTAGATAACTGTAAGGATGTGGGTTGTTCTAGTTTTGGGGAAATGTGAAGATTAGTTCAGGATAGGAAGGAGTGAAGATACGTGTCCGACCAGTCTTAGGACTGATGACCATATGATGATGAACCTACTCTAGTGCTAATATAAACATAATAAATAGATAAAAGTTGCATTGTAAACAGCGTTTACTATAATTGTACTCTCTAGTATAATCATTCCCGTTTTTTGGTTAGAAAGGTTTCAACCAATAAGTAACCATGAATATTAGGAATAAAAATTATAAGTTGTGTATATGCATCATCAAAATAAATGGGGCTTATTAATAAGTAAGGAGGGTTTTTCTACGTTTGTATTCGAAAAAAAAAATAATAATACAGCTTATTGTTGGACCAGGCGCAGAAAAAGTCCCACTAAANTTCTCTATTGTAATATACACCTGATACTTAAGATGTTGTTTTTATTTTTTACGTCTGCCTGATCACAAACCGGCCGTAATTAACAAAATGCCATTAAGTGAGACGGTCGAATTGACAATTGCCGCTATAAATAGTAAATCAATGTTGAATTGTCAAACTGAAAGAGGCACTTCTCTAAAACGAAAAAGAACGAAGAGTTTTAACGTCTTGCTGTGTATAGTGCTTTGCTCTTTTGTCTGCATTTTTTGTTTGTTATTAATCGTTTTTTGCCTCGGTTATAGACGGGCGAGAGAGTGTCGCGAATTCTTTAAATCAATATTGCATTACCGATGAGGATCGCAATCGCAAACACACTCTCTACGCGGTGACGATACGATTCCGAATCCATCGGGTCGTTTATTTAAGGGACGCCCGAAACAATAGATCGCGATTTGGAGGCGCGCGTTTCGGGCGCTTTATTTGCATACGTACAGTGAAATTCTCGAATAAAAAGTAATAAAACGCCCCATAAATTTAGCCCATGGTGGCAGCGATACACGTTTGTGTGTGTACACATACACACATATATACAAAGGTACCTACACATATCCACCCGATCGCTTTCTACTCTTTCGCCGTTTTTCTTTCTTTTGCAACACTGTTTTCCGCTTTCGAGAAAAACTTTCGTTGTGTAGCAGGTACCGGCGACGATGATAAAATACGATACACGGCGTAGAGCAAATCTACGGGAGAAACGGAACGATATACCTACCAAGAATGTTCCAAAATTGAAAATGGAGGGCACTAAAACGAAATCGGATTTGACAAACGAAATTGATCTCACTTTATTTAAATGCATCCTTAAGCTCCGACATTTTTATATTCTTATAAATTGCCTATTGTGTCAACTTTAAAGCCAGAGAAGTTAAAAGGTGATTCAAAACTAACTCGTGCATGTCATCATCATCATAAGGTCGTCAGTCCTAAGACTGGTTGGACACGTGCCTCCTGTTTCCTATCCTGAGCTAATCTTCGCATTTCCCTAACGCATTTCCCTAAAACTAGAACATCCCATATCCTCAACTATTTGCGAACAGTAATCGAATCTAGGTCTACCTCTACTCCACTTAACTCCTTTTTTGCTTCTAATATCGAGACAAAAATCGCAAAAGCTCTAGGGTGACTGAAGTTCTTACGGTTATAAGTTTCACATTCTATATCAGGTTAAGTGATTTTTTGGAAGGTCCAGGTCCAACACATGATCCAGAATATTCATGGCATGGACCTTGGCCTGCCCTGAGGAAGTCTCAAAATCAAACGTTTTCAAGAACAATTTTTTGTTATGATATTGATGCATAAATCTACAAATTCTGTATTTTGAGCAGTTGGGCTGGATCAGTTTCACATCGTACTTAATTTCAATCTTTTCGACGTCACTTTTTTTCTACAAATAACTGTTGCAAGTAGATAATTAACGTGCGTATAAGCCGTGTATGTGTGAGTCCCTACAAACCTTGTCGTTTTTTTTTATTGGCTTTGCCGCTGCCAACTGGATTGATCACACAAGCCATTTACTTGGCTCGAGTAGAAACAACCCAAAAAATATCCAGCCATTGTTAATGGCCCGACTTTATTGCGAAGAGCATATGGAATACGAATACCCTGATTTCATGTTTCCATAAAAGCAGCCTCTCTTACCCGATGCGTTCAAAACGCACCCGTAACATCGCCACTGCCCACCACACGGCCTTTATTGTTATTACCATTTACGGTCGGCAAATTAACGACTCTGGTTTTTTCAACGATACACAAGAAAGAGACTTGATTTTAATTTTGTATACTTTGTCAACAAAATAATGAGACGATGTTACCTTCATATAATAACAAAAATCGCCTTCTTTATCTAAAGACAGAGAATTACAATCGAGGAATTACCTACTCGTCAGCTTTACCACTGTGTTTGTCGCATTCGTTTTAACGTTAGCATAAACGGGTAATAAAAGTATCTTCTCTACTGGTTGACTCCGTCCAAATTTGGGTTTAAACTCATGGTGTACACGTGTTAATGAAAACCTACCTATCATAACCTAACCTAGTGCCAAATATTGGGCATTCGGTGCCCAATAGTCCTTTTTCAAAAAAAAATAATAATAAAAGACAAACTGTACAATTCCTAAATTACAAGTCATTTTCAGCTTTTAAATGAATTTCATAACTCGAACATGGGGCAACTTGCAGTGCTCCATGAATCGGGGGTTTAAATGCAAAATGCACACCCTACATCACTCTATTAGACTTGGCTGTAGTCAACCATGGTAAAGAGGGAAATTTCGCCCATCGAAATATGAAAATTCTCTAAAATAGAATCTAAATTAGAATGAATATTATGCAAAAACGCATTTTCGTCAAAACGCAGGTCACCTACGACACCCTGCTAAGCTTTTATATCAAATAAATGTAAATGGAGTTAAACCACTATAAAGAGGGAAATTTTACGCGTTAAAATTTGAAAATTGATCAACACGGAGCCGAAATTATTATTTCCCAAAAACACATTTTCTGCACCTTACGTCCTTATGAGATCCTGCCGCAATTTTATATTAGCCTGAACTCATGCAGTGACGTAACTTGGGTTTTCGCAGCCACATACACATAACTTTGCCCTCAACACCAGCTAATCCAGAAATCCTCCTTCAAATTAACCTAATCTATGTCTTAAGATGAATTTGATATAATTTCAATATCTTATTTTCGCATTAAAAAGGTTTCAAAACAAAAATTCATAAGAGAATTCAATTCCATGAAAAGTCCCCTATGATAGAGTTTCCCAAGATCAAATTCGATAAAATCAGAACTATTTGACATATTGTGGAAAACCAATGGGACAGCACGCCTTGACCCATTCTTCCTGTGTAGCAGTTATTTAAATAACTAAAAAGTAAACTTGATTTGTCAGGAAGTGTACCTATGTTTATCTGTGAAAAACTATTTTGCCCAAGGAAATAGTATCAAGACAGAGGATAATTTGTTTTCCAAGTTCCAGCGGCTCTTTACCGTTGGAGCGTCAGGCAGCATGCGGAAGAAAATAGTTTTGTTTGTTTATTCTCGTATATCTTGGGTCCTCAAAACAGGAATTGTGAAAGCAATTTCCTTGTGTAAACTCGCCTACTCTAATTGAAAATGGCGTTCATAAGCGCTCAACAAACATCTGACCGCTTTGTCCAGTCGTTTTATATACACTCTTACTGCTCACTCGTCGATCCGTTCGGTTCATTTCGGTTCAGTTCGGATCGCTCACTCGTCCTGATGGAAGCGTTAGCTTTCCCGATTCACGTCCGAAAGAAAATATTTAAACTTCCATCCGCTCTTTTTCCATCATGTATCTTTAACTAGTCGCTGAAGTGGCTCGCCATGCGAAGAACTGTTCCAGGACCTGGCACTTATCCTCCAAGGATAAGATCCTTAGTCGTTGACAACGAATGCAACTTTGACGAAAGTTGCGAATTTCGCACACTTTGATGCTGGCAAATCCACAATCGAATTTAAAAGACCCCTTTTCTTTACTTAATAATTCGTTAAGTACACAGTTGAAGATTTATTCTGTTTTATTTATTGAAAATTATAAGCCACTTAAAAAGAATGATCAATTATTCAAAAAAATACAACGTGTAATTATACAACACGCTTAAGGAATTGGTTTAATAGTATTATTTGTACACTATGTTTCGCACGGGTGCAATGCTAATAGTAAATATCTAAATATACTATAGAATGTCTTTATATACAATCACTGCTTTTTTGTCACAAACCGGCCGGTACCTCCGCAACCGCTATGTCTCTGTATTTTAACTCTGTAATATGTTCGAAAATATTAACTTAAATCACATGCTGTAAAGGGCCATATTGATCTATATTAAATGCACAATGTATTTAAAATTACTTAATTGGATAAGGATTAATGCTGTATTACTTAAAATCGCTTCGTAAATAAGCCATTATTTCTCGTAAAAAGTAAAAGATAAAAAATGGTTATTGTGGGTTGTCCCTAAGAGATAGACATATACCATCGCTTACTGTTTTGTAGACCTTTTTAAGGTGTACAATACTGTAGTATATTATTTTGATCTGTCTCGTAGGGTTCAGCCAGCGTTTGCAATGTAAGCGCAAAAAAATGTGTTTATTTACGACATCACATTACAAACCTCTAAAATTATCAGTGTTTCTCTACTAAATTATGCGTATATTATACACATAAACCTTCCTCTTGAGTTACTCTATCTATTAAAAAAAGCCGCATTAAAATCCGTTGCGTAGTTTTAAAGATCTAAGCATACATAGGGACAGCAGCGGGGGAAATGCGTTGCATGATTTCGTTACATAGCAACTCGC
>NW_020438937.1:163828-167585 GCF_000699045.2 Agrilus planipennis
TTAAAGGTGTATGTTTGGAGCGCGACACTGTACGGGTGCGAAACATGGACGGTGAGCGCGGCAGAAAAGAAAGGTTAGAAACGTCCGAAACGTGATGTTACAAGCGAATGATAAGGATACCGCGGATAGAGAAGATTAGAAATGAAGAGGTATTAGAAATAATAGGAGAACAAAAGAGACTATGGAAGTCAATAAGAAATAGGCGAGATGGGTTGGTAGGACACCTTCTCAGGCACTAAGGGTTAGTCAGAAACATATTAGAAGCGGAAACAGGGGTTAAAGGAGCAGAGGGAGACCTAGATTAGATAACTGTAAGGATGTGGGTTGTTCTAGTTTTGGGGAAATGTGAAGATTAGTTCAGGATAGGAAGGAGTGAAGATACGTGTCCGACCAGTCTTAGGACTGATGACCATATGATGATGAACCTACTCTAGTGCTAATATAAACATAATAAATAGATAAAAGTTGCATTGTAAACAGCGTTTACTATAATTGTACTCTCTAGTATAATCATTCCCGTTTTTTGGTTAGAAAGGTTTCAACCAATAAGTAACCATGAATATTAGGAATAAAAATTATATGTTGTGTATATGCATCATCAAAATAAATGGGGCTTATTAATAAGTAAGGAGGGTTTTTCTACGTTTGTATTCGAAAAAAAAAATAATAATACAGCTTATTGTTGGACCAGGCGCAGAAAAAGTCCCACTAAAATTTTTCCATACTGAGAAGTACGCGTGGATAATTATTTTTATGATGGATGATGGTCAGTTTTTAATTATTTCATTGTTAATTTGATAAGTTTCCACGATCTCAATTTGTAAAACAGTAGATGACACACGAGCTCCAACCACGACATTCAATCTACTTTCTAAGAATGAATTCCCTTTAAAGTCACCGCATTTTCCTGAGGCTATTTTGTAAATTAATCGGTCTCATTGGATTATATTATTCGTGAAATTTTTTATAAATTGACGTTTCAACACCCTCTTGTTACATAGCCCTGTTATTCTATCGTGCCTGAGCCCAATTTAACTGTTTCCGTTTTGGCAACACGCTCCGGTTTCCGGTGAGCCGACGAAACTTTTCGTGCAGTTATGATAGTCGGTCGATTTTGATTTAAAACTGCATAACCGCAATTTCTAGCAGAAAGTTTTTCAATTTGAAAAGGGTGGTTGCTTTCGTTACCCCGCTCGACGTCGTTCTGCCGTATTATTCTCGCTTCGGTACTATTAACGCCACTTTATCGGTTTTTATCTCGATTAGCAACCATTATGTCGAGTATTCGTCGATTATTGTTATGATAACACGACCCGGTTATTGTTCGTGATCATGCATGCAAGGAATCTAGAGCTTGGTACAATCTAATTACGTAGAAATTCACTCGACTGTAGGCGCACATTAATATTGTAATTGTTTCCGCCATCGATCCAACACTTTTATTATTTTAATTTTGTCGAACATCATTGGTTTAATGGATTACAGCATACGTAATCAAATGTTATATAACATCACCCAGAATTGCACTTTTTTGGATCCCTCTAACAAATAACACAATAACAAAAGCTAGCCTACCCCCTTATAAGCGATTTCTTGTGATTAAATGTAGAAATGGGAATGACTTTCTATCGTAAGGAAAAATTTTAAGAACTGCCAAGTTGAGAAAAAATTAAAATAGAATTGATAAACTGCGATCGTTACAATTCCTTAGATTCCTCTCCTCTTTGTCATCATGCTAAGTAATGCCCCTCCCTCTCCCTTATTTGCGAGCGGATTTTGTAAACGGCTCCAAAGAGTTTGTACATTTATATCTCCCTCTCACTTATCTGATTTCGAAAATTCATTCCCTAATACGTGCTCAAGGTAAACAGGCTTTACCAAAATTATGTGATTATGGTAACGTGCCTAGTGGACCTTGTTGGAGCATACGTAATCCTAAAATGTAGCATCGTACTACAGATGGCGTTTACCGCGCCATTTGTGGTATTTTCTAAAAGGCACTGTTAAGTCAGCAGGTAACAGTTGGTCTGTGTTCTGTCGGAGCTGTCTGCGACGCGCTGATGAGATCCAAGAAGATCGAAATCGCGATCCGCGTCTGGCAGTTTCGACAGAATANGAGATAGACATATACCATCGCTTACTGTTTTGTAGACCTTTTTAAGGTGTACAATACTGTAGTATATTATTTTGATCTGTCTCGTAGGGTTCAGCCAGCGTTTGCAATGTAAGCGCAAAAAAATGTGTTTATTTACGACATCACATTACAAACCTCTAAAATTATCAGTGTTTCTCTACTAAATTATGCGTATATTATACACATAAACCTTCCTCTTGAGTTACTCTATCTATTAAAAAAAGCCGCATTAAAATCCGTTGCGTAGTTTTGAAGATCTAAGCATACATAGGGACAGCAGCGGGGGAAATGCGTTGCATGATTTCGTTACATAGCAAACTCGCATGAAACGAACTTACCCTACCGTGCGTAAAGAAGTTTCACTTCAAAAATTCTGTTTCTGATTTTATAATTACTTTCAGTCAAATTTCCTCCCATATACGATAATAATGGTAGAAATTCAGATACCCCCCTATTAATATATAATATTCATAATATCTTTGTGATCTAATTTTTTACACTTATTCAACCTTCTGCGAGTAAACATCAGTTTATTCCTACTTGTACAACTCCCTTTTATTTCTTTGCGTATTTAATATATATACTTTTTGCTAATACCAATTTTATGGGGTAGGTACTGATAATGTGTTTATTGGACCAAATAGTTAAAAAGTTCTCGTTTTCCCCAGGAAAATTTTCGTAGTAGAGACAGGGATAAAGTTGTCAGTGAAGATATATTCTACACGTAGAGCCCAGCTGCGTTTGTTTGTTCCATCTGGTTCCATTTCGCGGTTCGTCGCATCCGTCGCAGACAAATGTTTTGATTTTTAATAAAAGAGAGGACAAAACAAACAAACCAGCAGGCAGCAAAGGACAAATATATATCGTTGTCAAATGACATGATTACAGCCGCGATACGGATCACTACATCCTTGATCCGAAAAATGGATTACATGTAAATACATTCGCAGGCGGACAATAGAAATCTACTCAACAGTTCACAATCAGTTACAATCAAATCTGGAAATAATAACATTTGATTAACATTGACTAAAGTAAGAGATTAAAAAGAGAGAGTTATAGTCTTATTGTGTGCATATTATAATATCACGCTACAAAAAATACACAAACGTTTTCACAATTCCAAAAAGAATTGAAGGGTAATTCACTACAAAACATTTTCAAGTTTATTACAATATTGTTTGTTATATTTTATTTATTATTAAGTGAGTAATATATGGTAAATGTACACAAGAGTCATTTAATTAATTTTTATAGGGTTTCACAATTATTATTATCAGTAAGGAGTTGGTGCCCAGGTTTCGTAAGTTTTGCAGTTCACCTCTTTAGGGTATCATACAAATCATACAAAAATCAAAACAAAAGCCATAAATACAATAAAGAAAAACCTAAATTGGTACGGCGTTCACAAAATATTACGAAATAAAATTTAAAAGAACGTTGTAACTAGGGTTGCCACTCGTACAAGACACATAAAGTACGCAAAAATACTTTATTTAAGGCCTTAAGTAAACATCGTAATTTTGTAAGCGATTATTCGAAATTCAGAGTATTTTTACATCAATAATATTGCACATAAAAATGGCAAGGCATATTTACGGAACAACCTGATTTCCCAAATCT
>NW_020438937.1:170836-210442 GCF_000699045.2 Agrilus planipennis
GAGTCGTCTTCAATAAAAAAAAGTCACTTCTATGCTCGAGAAGGTGCATGCTTGGAACGCGGCGCTGTACGAGTGCGGGACGGAAAAGAAAAGGTTAGAAGCGTTCGAAATGTGGTATTATAGGTGAATCATTGGGATACCGTAGATGGAGAAGGTTAGAAATGAACAGGTATTAGAAAAAATAAGAAAATAGAGGACTCTATGGAAGTTAATAAGAAATAGGCGAGATGGGTTGGTAGGACACCTTCTCAGGCACTAAGGGTTAGTCAGAAACATATTAGAAGCGGAAACAGGGGTTAAAGGAGCAGAGGGAGACCTAGATTAGATAACTGTAAGGATGTGGGTTGTTCTAGTTTTGGGGAAATGTGAAGATTAGTTCAGGATAGGAAGGAGTGAAGATACGTGTCCGACCAGTCTTAGGACTGATGACCATATGATGATGAACCTACTCTAGTGCTAATATAAACATAATAAATAGATAAAAGTTGCATTGTAAACAGCGTTTACTATAATTGTACTCTCTAGTATAATCATTCCCGTTTTTTGGTTAGAAAGGTTTCAACCAATAAGTAACCATGAATATTAGGAATAAAAATTATATGTTGTGTATATGCATCATCAAAATAAATGGGGCTTATTAATAAGTAAGGAGGGTTTTTCTACGTTTGTATTCGAAAAAAAAATAATAATACAGCTTATTGTTGGACCAGGCGCAGAAAAAGTCCCACTAAAATTTTTCCATACTGAGAAGTACGCGTGGATAATTATTTTTATGATGGATGATGGTCAGTTTTTAATTATTTCATTGTTAATTTGATAAGTTTCCACGATCTCAATTTGTAAAACAGTAGATGACACACGAGCTCCAACCACGACATTCAATCTACTTTCTAAGAATGAATTCCCTTTAAAGTCACCGCATTTTCCTGAGGCTATTTTGTAAATTAATCGGTCTCATTGGATTATATTATTCGTGAAATTTTTTATAAATTGACGTTTCAACACCCTCTTGTTACATAGCCCTGTTATTCTATCGTGCCTGAGCCCAATTTAACTGTTTCCGTTTTGGCAACACGCTCCGGTTTCCGGTGAGCCGACGAAACTTTTCGTGCAGTTATGATAGTCGGTCGATTTTGATTTAAAACTGCATAACCGCAATTTCTAGCAGAAAGTTTTTCAATTTGAAAAGGGTGGTTGCTTTCGTTACCCCGCTCGACGTCGTTCTGCCGTATTATTCTCGCTTCGGTACTATTAACGCCACTTTATCGGTTTTTATCTCGATTAGCAACCATTATGTCGAGTATTCGTCGATTATTGTTATGATAACACGACCCGGTTATTGTTCGTGATCATGCATGCAAGGAATCTAGAGCTTGGTACAATCTAATTACGTAGAAATTCACTCGACTGTAGGCGCACATTAATATTGTAATTGTTTCCGCCATCGATCCAACACTTTTATTATTTTAATTTTGTCGAACATCATTGGTTTAATGGATTACAGCATACGTAATCAAATGTTATATAACATCACCCAGAATTGCACTTTTTTGGATCCCTCTAACAAATAACACAATAACAAAAGCTAGCCTACCCCCTTATAAGCGATTTCTTGTGATTAAATGTAGAAATGGGAATGACTTTCTATCGTAAGGAAAAATTTTAAGAACTGCCAAGTTGAGAAAAAATTAAAATAGAATTGATAAACTGCGATCGTTACAATTCCTTAGATTCCTCTCCTCTTTGTCATCATGCTAAGTAATGCCCCTCCCTCTCCCTTATTTGCGAGCGGATTTTGTAAACGGCTCCAAAGAGTTTGTACATTTATATCTCCCTCTCACTTATCTGATTTCGAAAATTCATTCCCTAATACGTGCTCAAGGTAAACAGGCTTTACCAAAATTATGTGATTATGGTAACGTGCCTAGTGGACCTTGTTGGAGCATACGTAATCCTAAAATGTAGCATCGTACTACAGATGGCGTTTACCGCGCCATTTGTGGTATTTTCTAAAAGGCACTGTTAAGTCAGCAGGTAACAGTTGGTCTGTGTTCTGTCGGAGCTGTCTGCGACGCGCTGATGAGATCCAAGAAGATCGAAATCGCGATCCGCGTCTGGCAGTTCCGACAGAATACAGACCACTCCGAATTATTTTATTTTTAGGCTTTACCAATTTTAAACGTCTGCAATCAAAACCATACATATTTAAAATTGACTCATCAGATTTTCTTCAAAATCGTTATAGCCCTGGACATTTTTTGTAATTTCTAGAAAACGTTTTAATGGCATATACAGAAATCATACCAATTTTATTTTTGAGCAGTTAGCCTAACATCACTGAGAAGTAATAACGCTGAGGCTACATCTTTAGCCTTCTGGAGTAAAAATAAGTAGAATTAACTTGAAAGACTTGAGCAGCAGGAATATAAAAATAAAAAAAATTGCAACTCATCCTTAGAAACCTCATTTCTTCTCGGAAAAGTTCCCTTTCAGATTACAAGTCAAAAATTGGTCCGTTTTAACGAGCGGTCGCTTGTACCAGGGCTGACGTAACAGAAGGGAGAGGGTGACTGGTAGTCGTGGTAGGCGTCGGCGTCGCATTGGAGATGACGGATGGATGAGCTGACATGGGGTTAATTTGAAACAGGAACCAGATAATAAATGTAGTTAATATAATAAGGCGGTCGTGTCGCTTGCATCGTCCTTTTTCCGACGCCTTCTCCCTTATCTCGCGGCCGAATAATTTGATACTTTGTCAAAACGTAAGCCACGACGTACGGCAGACAATGAACCGATAAAACGGCGCTAATAATCGTAAGGACGATTATTGTCCTCCACGGCACGCATCGATTCACGCAGCTTATACATTTACGCGTCGATACGAATAGTAGGCAGATGGCACACTAGATAAAATTAAACGCCCGGGGAAGAGAGGACATTAGTCGCTCTAATGCCAGAGGACAATAAAAAAAGCGACAGCACTCATTTTCCAGCTAATAACTCCCGATGGCACTTTACAAATCACTCTGATAAACTTTCCCGCAACAATAATTAAGGAATTTCACCTAGCTTTTGAGCTTTTATCAATATAAATGTTAGCCATGATCGAAAAAGATTCAATACTGAACTGACAATCTTCTATAATACTTGAAGATGGTAATAGTACTTTCCTAGTCAAAATTCGTAATACCTTTTTAACAAGAATGCGATTACTGCCGAAGAATCCAATGTTTGGCGATAACGGTTTGTGAAAATCCTCCAAGGTTTTATTTTTTTATTTTGACTAACATAATTTTCGTCAAGTTAAGATCTGAACTAATTAATATTCAATTATTTTAAGAGATATGTAAATTTTACTGAAATATATCAGTTTAAAAATTTATAGATTTTTCTACTTAAAATTTCATATTTTCTACAATTTGCTACTAAAGTAAAACTCATAAACTGATTGCAATAAGGTAAATATTAATGTTCTTATTAATTTCTCTTTACTACTACAATTGTACTAGAATTTCTTGAGTACGTCAATCTGAAAGATGTGAGATTAATTTTACATTAGTTTGAAGATTAGCTTTACACTGTTTGATATATACGTATTTCTGTGACATGATCCAGAACACAACCAAGTTGTAATAAATTAAATATTTTTAATACAACAGATTTTCGTGACTTTAAAGAAATATTTTTCATTGGATATTTGATCATCTTCAGTGTCATACAACAGCAAAAGTTTAGTTGTTTTTGGAAGTATAATAAACAATTTATAATAAAAATATCGTTCCTGAGAAAACAAGAAACAAGGGATCGCAAACTTCTGCATCTTCAGGCTTCAGAAAACTCATTATATTTTATTAAATATTCAAAATTTATAATTGTTAAATTATCTTCCTTTAACGAAATTCATGCGGAGTTCGTAAATAACAAGCAAATGATTTTTTAAGTGAGAACAATTAATGTAGGTATAAGTTAAAAATGTCCACCTCTGACGTGGTTTTTTGACTGACATCTATATGGTCATGCACCNTTGGAAAAAGTATAACGTCAATAAACAATTTTGAAAAGCTCTATGTCGGAAAAGCCGCCTCCCTCTCCACCACAGGATACTTATGATGTATTAAAAATTACATTATTTTATGAAATAACAAAACAATTAATTTTCGTTTTCGTGCTTCTTCGAAGGGATGTTTTTCCTACCTCCTCTCCTGTGCCCAACCCCTCGAATGATGTCAAAAGTAGAGAATTAGTTTTCTCGCACCTTGGTCAATATAGACCAATCTTGTTATTGTACATATCGAGAAGGTACCCACAAAATCCATATTAGGAACGAAGAGATTTATAAAAGAAACTGCTCCCGTATAGGTTGTAGGTATCTAATTTATTCTGCCCCTTGGTTTAGGAGCCAGCAGATCATTCAAACCGTATAGTTTGTTTAACAAAAAATTTAATCATTCTCTTTCGGCGTCGAACACGTCCCGAATCCCCTCCCACAGGCGTTCGCGCGCCCTCCAGGACGCGTCGTCCCCGAAATTGCCTAAAATCAAACGTAACGCACACCATCGCAAACAAATCAACGTGACAGTCAACATGTTAATAGAAATTATGAATCACATGCCGAGTCAGTCGCTGATCTATCCGCGTCGCTCTGCATTATTAAACTATAGTTTCACGGTTCTTGTCCTGGAGGATGATGATATGCATATGGCCCTTTTCCCGAACCCTCCCTTTGCTACGCGCCGCGTCGAATATCCCCCGGGGTTTGTCCCTCACGTTAGCGGTGCATACTATCATCATATGTACGCGCTTTGCACTGATTTGGTACAATTTTGTTCCGCCAACGAATATAAAATACAATCACAAATTATACATAGATACTAAATAAACATTTTAAATTAAAAACAAAAATCCCCCAAGCTACTTTAACATAGTGAAACGTCGTAACAGTACAAGACAAAAAAATTACTTATGCATTGTTAAAAAAAATCGTGTTGAAAATATTTATATCAACGAGAAGCAAAGTAACCATTACTGCCTATATTCGTCCAATAATTCATTCCTATCTGTTTGTGAAATAGTAATCTAATCTAGGTTTACCTCTACTCCTCGTTCTTGTTTCTCTAATTCTTCATAATATCATAATATCTCTCCTGTTTGACTACCATAGCGCTCTGTTCTCCTACTGTTTCTATGTAATACCTCCTCATTTCTAATCTTTTCTATCTCCGGTATTCCCATCATTCGCTTGTAACATGTCGAACGTTTCTAACCTTTTACGTCGCTCTCACACACATACACCTTTAACAGTCTTTTTCTAATTTCTAAATTAATCGTTCGCAAACATAGAAGTGACTTCTTTTTGTACCGAGCGGCATGGCCTAGAGGTTTAGACCATTGCTCATCATTCGGGAGGACGCCGGTTCGATTCCGGGTCCGTCTGCCTTGGTCCAAGTTTTTCTGTGGTTTCCTTGGATCACTTAGGCAAATGCTGAGGCNATTATTCGTGAAATTTTTTATAAATTGACGTTTCAACACCCTCTTGTTACATAGCCCTGTTATTCTATCGTGCCTGAGCCCAATTTAACTGTTTCCGTTTTGGCAACACGCTCCGGTTTCCGGTGAGCCGACGAAACTTTTCGTGCAGTTATGATAGTCGGTCGATTTTGATTTAAAACTGCATAACCGCAATTTCTAGCAGAAAGTTTTTCAATTTGAAAAGGGTGGTTGCTTTCGTTACCCCGCTCGACGTCGTTCTGCCGTATTATTCTCGCTTCGGTACTATTAACGCCACTTTATCGGTTTTTATCTCGATTAGCAACCATTATGTCGAGTATTCGTCGATTATTGTTATGATAACACGACCCGGTTATTGTTCGTGATCATGCATGCAAGGAATCTAGAGCTTGGTACAATCTAATTACGTAGAAATTCACTCGACTGTAGGCGCACATTAATATTGTAATTGTTTCCGCCATCGATCCAACACTTTTATTATTTTAATTTTGTCGAACATCATTGGTTTAATGGATTACAGCATACGTAATCAAATGTTATATAACATCACCCAGAATTGCACTTTTTTGGATCCCTCTAACAAATAACACAATAACAAAAGCTAGCCTACCCCCTTATAAGCGATTTCTTGTGATTAAATGTAGAAATGGGAATGACTTTCTATCGTAAGGAAAAATTTTAAGAACTGCCAAGTTGAGAAAAAATTAAAATAGAATTGATAAACTGCGATCGTTACAATTCCTTAGATTCCTCTCCTCTTTGTCATCATGCTAAGTAATGCCCCTCCCTCTCCCTTATTTGCGAGCGGATTTTGTAAACGGCTCCAAAGAGTTTGTACATTTATATCTCCCTCTCACTTATCTGATTTCGAAAATTCATTCCCTAATACGTGCTCAAGGTAAACAGGCTTTACCAAAATTATGTGATTATGGTAACGTGCCTAGTGGACCTTGTTGGAGCATACGTAATCCTAAAATGTAGCATCGTACTACAGATGGCGTTTACCGCGCCATTTGTGGTATTTTCTAAAAGGCACTGTTAAGTCAGCAGGTAACAGTTGGTCTGTGTTCTGTCGGAGCTGTCTGCGACGCGCTGATGAGATCCAAGAAGATCGAAATCGCGATCCGCGTCTGGCAGTTCCGACAGAATACAGACCACTCCGAATTATTTTATTTTTAGGCTTTACCAATTTTAAACGTCTGCAATCAAAACCATACATATTTAAAATTGACTCATCAGATTTTCTTCAAAATCGTTATAGCCCTGGACATTTTTTGTAATTTCTAGAAAACGTTTTAATGGCATATACAGAAATCATACCAATTTTATTTTTGAGCAGTTAGCCTAACATCACTGAGAAGTAATAACGCTGAGGCTACATCTTTAGCCTTCTGGAGTAAAAATAAGTAGAATTAACTTGAAAGACTTGAGCAGCAGGAATATAAAAATAAAAAAAATTGCAACTCATCCTTAGAAACCTCATTTCTTCTCGGAAAAGTTCCCTTTCAGATTACAAGTCAAAAATTGGTCCGTTTTAACGAGCGGTCGCTTGTACCAGGGCTGACGTAACAGAAGGGAGAGGGTGACTGGTAGTCGTGGTAGGCGTCGGCGTCGCATTGGAGATGACGGATGGATGAGCTGACATGGGGTTAATTTGAAACAGGAACCAGATAATAAATGTAGTTAATATAATAAGGCGGTCGTGTCGCTTGCATCGTCCTTTTTCCGACGCCTTCTCCCTTATCTCGCGGCCGAATAATTTGATACTTTGTCAAAACGTAAGCCACGACGTACGGCAGACAATGAACCGATAAAACGGCGCTAATAATCGTAAGGACGATTATTGTCCTCCACGGCACGCATCGATTCACGCAGCTTATACATTTACGCGTCGATACGAATAGTAGGCAGATGGCACACTAGATAAAATTAAACGCCCGGGGAAGAGAGGACATTAGTCGCTCTAATGCCAGAGGACAATAAAAAAAGCGACAGCACTCATTTTCCAGCTAATAACTCCCGATGGCACTTTACAAATCACTCTGATAAACTTTCCCGCAACAATAATTAAGGAATTTCACCTAGCTTTTGAGCTTTTATCAATATAAATGTTAGCCATGATCGAAAAAGATTCAATACTGAACTGACAATCTTCTATAATACTTGAAGATGGTAATAGTACTTTCCTAGTCAAAATTCGTAATACCTTTTTAACAAGAATGCGATTACTGCCGAAGAATCCAATGTTTGGCGATAACGGTTTGTGAAAATCCTCCAAGGTTTTATTTTTTTATTTTGACTAACATAATTTTCGTCAAGTTAAGATCTGAACTAATTAATATTCAATTATTTTAAGAGATATGTAAATTTTACTGAAATATATCAGTTTAAAAATTTATAGATTTTTCTACTTAAAATTTCATATTTTCTACAATTTGCTACTAAAGTAAAACTCATAAACTGATTGCAATAAGGTAAATATTAATGTTCTTATTAATTTCTCTTTACTACTACAATTGTACTAGAATTTCTTGAGTACGTCAATCTGAAAGATGTGAGATTAATTTTACATTAGTTTGAAGATTAGCTTTACACTGTTTGATATATACGTATTTCT
Source organism: Agrilus planipennis (assembly GCF_000699045.2). Taxonomy (NCBI): domain Eukaryota; kingdom Metazoa; phylum Arthropoda; class Insecta; order Coleoptera; family Buprestidae; genus Agrilus; species Agrilus planipennis. Next base: position 178,962 of record NW_020438937.1, read on the forward strand.
GTGACATGATCCAGAACACAACCAAGTTGTAATAAATTAAATATTTTTAATACAACAGATTTTCGTGACTTTAAAGAAATATTTTTCATTGGATATTTGATCATCTTCAGTGTCATACAACAGCAAAAGTTTAGTTGTTTTTGGAAGTATAATAAACAATTTATAATAAAAATATCGTTCCTGAGAAAACAAGAAACAAGGGATCGCAAACTTCTGCATCTTCAGGCTTCAGAAAACTCATTATATTTTATTAAATATTCAAAATTTATAATTGTTAAATTATCTTCCTTTAACGAAATTCATGCGGAGTTCGTAAATAACAAGCAAATGATTTTTTAAGTGAGAACAATTAATGTAGGTATAAGTTAAAAATGTCCACCTCTGACGTGGTTTTTTGACTGACATCTATATGGTCATGCACCCATCCTGTCGATAAAAGCAACGACTCGTAAAATCGTACCAAAAGAACAAAATAAATCCTCAGAAGTGGCAGACAGAAATGGGGCTTCAATTCTGCATGACATCGCATGCGGCAGCTTTAACCATCAAGTCACGAGTTTTATAATGCAAACGTTGAACAGATAGCGCGCGCTATGCCACGGCATGTCGTATAGCCCATCAGGATGGCAGAGAAACTGAGCGTTAGATTTTCTGACAAATTGAGCTGCATTTGAGTTCCCCTGACGGCAACGACTGATGCTGCTGCTGTGAAAGAAGATGGATGAGGTTAGTTATAAATGTGAAGCTTTGGCGCGGGATCCGGGGGATTCCCGGTCGCAAGCTTCTTTTATACGTAAGGCGTCGCGTTCGTTCTCTTTTTTGCCGTCTCTTATCAGGCATGTTGTAGATGCTTCAGTTCCATCATAGCTAAGAATGAAAGCAGGGCGGTTGATGGATGTGCCTTCTTCCAACGCTCGTAAGCGAGACACCCACCGCCCATCGGCTCCGAACCCTTCCCTTATTCCTCTCCCCAACCGCCCACACCACCCTCTGGGCTCTGACGGTCGACTCGAATGAAAATATTTCAAATTTAAGCGGTGATATATTATCCGAATCGGTCGCTTTTCGCCTCACATCGTCGTTTTGCCCTTAAAATTGCTTCGACGTGAGCAAAATCATGTCATGAAAAATGATTAACCATAGCCTTTTGTTGCAATTTTAAGAACACACACATTTAGCATAATTTCGAAGAGATTTAAAAATTTATTTAAATTAAACCCCGTTTTTGTATAAAAGAAAGAAAATTAGGTGAATTCAGTCCAGGATCTTCTTGAGCATTTTTGAGTTCTACTAATTCAATATATGTACCATCTTCCATTCTTCCAAATTAAAAGGAATTCAACCGCTTAAAAATTAAAATAATTCGAAGTGGTCTGTATTCTGTGGAAACTGCCAGACGCGGATCACGATTTTGATCTTTTTGGATCTCATCAGCGCGTCGCAGACAGCTCCGACAGAACACAGACCAACTTTTACCTGCTGTCTTAACAGCGCGTTTTAGAAAATACTACAAATGGCGCAGTACTTAGTAGTATTTTCTAAAACGCTTAAAAATTATTCACTGAAATGTTCTTGAATAAGTTTTGATTAAAAGAAGTTAAATTCGTAAGTCTTTCACCGTTGTGCTCATATGAACGAACCCTTTATTATAAATTATGTGAACGTTTGTTATCCCTGAGCTCCAACGGCTAAATCCACAGTTGAACATGTATTTCGAATATACCCTTTCTCATCATCCATTAGCTAAGTACAAGAAATTTACGTTTGATTTGAATAAGTATTCATCATATTTATAATAAGGTAATTTTCATTGCCTAATTAAAGCCATAAGTTGTTATTACTGAAGGCGACCGTTATTTCCACATCCTTTCCGTATCTTCCTCTCAGAATTCGGAACTAATGTAATGGGCTATAAAACAAGCGCTTTGATTAGAACTAAGAATGGAAGGACATGGCAATAACGACAGGCCCTTAAATGGCTAAATGGGAATACATAATGATTATGTTACTAACGAGAAATAAGATGAATACTGTCATAAAGGTGTAGACATTGAAAAACAGTCAGAAATAGATAGGTAACAGTAATCCTTCATAGTATAGTAAATATTCACGTCTCACGAAGTCAGTATTTTATCTCGTAAATGAAAGCTGTGGAATGTCGCTGATGCTTCTTGTGTTTAACAGTAGATTTTCATCAAATAAGCAGATAAATCTAAGATTATCAAAAGCAGCTATGCAAAAATATACAGAAACTCAATTTCGGGAGTTTCGATAGAAATATGAAGGAAAGAAGCAGCCATTGCCCTCAAGTTAAGTCGTAATTCAGGAAAATTTGTAAATCATTCCCGACACAGTTCCTAATGTTACCACAACAATCGGGGGAGCAAATTATTATAACTGTTTTTTTGTTTTTAATTTTCACACCCATTACATATCCTTGATTATAATAAACGTATTAAGGGTACATAAGCTTTTAATGTTTGTAAAATCATATTTTCCCATTCAATTATTTCAGAGATTATTGCTACTATAGTATCATAAGAAGAACATGGTTTCTAGAAATTAATTCTCAATTTTACCCAGATTTGTACGAAATCTATCAGCACTGGAATTTATAACTCTCAAGTATTCTCATATAAATAATTATAATAAATACAATACTGTAAAGAAAAACGTAGAAAAACAACTTCGGCCATTCTTATTCTTCCTTCATTTCCTCCTCTTATTCGTATCATCCGGAATTAGTTATTAGATTAGGTTGAGGCGATGGCGATGCCGATGGCTTTTATCGTCTACGCAAATGGTACCGAAATGTGGATATGTATTAAAAGGCCATGTGCTCGGAACGGTGACCCTTCCAACGGGATTTTGTCGGATCAGGTGCATTTTCTAGTGCGGAAAACGACTGTTAATCGAATCATACCGACTGACTCATAATCGCTCCGTCGATACAGATTAAATCTGCTCCTCATGTAGGTATTAAGTATCCGAGGGGGAGAAGGTGAATTTAAGCATTGAATTACAAATTTATTGGAGATTTTTTAGGTTATGATATTCTGCAAACGTTGTCACATATATTTTGAAGTAATTCAACCCTACTGATCCACAAATAAAAACTCCAATTAACTGGATTGGATGCGGCTTACTGACCCATCTAAATTCGTTGCTTTATAATCCTTAGACAAACATTTTCAGTCTCTCTCCAGTCTCTCAGAGTCTTTCAGCGTCTCTGAGAGCGTCTCTCATACTCTTTCACAGTCTCTTAATTATTGCCTAGGTGTTTTTATGGATCTCTCACAGTCTCTGTATGAGAGACTCGAAAGATAAAATTGTTAATTCAGAGATTCGAGTCTCTCACAGAGAAACTGAACGAATAAAACTGAAAAATTGAGAGACTCGAGTCTCTCGTAGAAAGACTGGGATCTCTGAAATATGTTGAACTTTTAAAATTTTAACCATGTCTATCGAGACACCACTTATTGAGAAATTCGAGTCTCGTTCAGAGATTCGAGTCTCTCGTTCAGAGACTGGATACGAAATGAGGATCTCTCTATGAGCGACTCGAGTCTCTCGTTCAGAGACGCTAAACAGTTTTTTTGACAGTCTCTTAGCGACCCCAGAGAGATTCGATGAGAGACCGAGACTCGAATCTCGCTTTCAGAAACTCTGAGAGACTAAACATTTTTATCTCGGGATAGCAAATTCCTAATCAGCAGAGCCGCCTCATGCAGCCCAGTTCAGCAATGTAAAGAATATCGCAACGCGCTCTATCAAATACACATAATTCATTTGGTCTGCTAGGCGCTCACCACGGAATGGCCGGGAAAAGTGATTTTGCACAGAAAGATACCAAAAATTATTATTCATTTCTTCGTTCAATCAGACAAAAATTAAGTATCTGTTTGGATTCTTTCGTGAAATATGAAATTTTGCTACAGGCCGGTGCTAGTTATGTGTTGTTAGGGGGTATATGTGAAGCATTTCCCCATTATATCTCATACTTGGTCAAGAAGGGAGCCAGGGGGCATAACGGCGCGTCGTAGAGGTGGCGTCGGAAAGCCGTCGTCGCCGACGCGGCGCGTTCTAGTAATTAATGCATTGCGGGCAATTTATTTTGCCGCTCGGGGTACAATTAGACGTAAGGTATGACTGGACCACTCGGTTACCGAAATTAATAGCGGCAATATAAGTCGGGGCCGAAGCTTGTTTCGCCAGTGGATTTGTTGCGATTGGTCAACTGAAAAGTTAAGTACGATTTACTGGACAAATACCTGTAATAAACTAAAACGGCTAATGAAATTAATGGGCGTCCATGCCGTGGCGTAGTACCTAGTAACGTGCTGCCGTGCCGTGCCAGGGCCATGCCGCCGACTGACGCCGCACACTTCACTAACTACTGCCACTTCCGAATGTCACCGGGACCGCCATTACTCTTCCCGTTACTTAAACGGGAAAATTGAACTGTGCATGGATAACGTCAATAAAGACCGAAAACGAGTCAGCTTACTCCAAATACCTACTAAAATGTTTAAAGGATTTCTCTTCTTCTCCGACAAACTAAATTTTCTACAAGAACTTCAACTTTATGATAGCAGATTTCTACCTAGTAATCATTTCATTTATTATGTTCGTATGAGATAAATAAATAAGCAAGTGAACCATGATGATCCGATATTGTGCAGTCCAAGGGTTTGTAGCAAAGATTACCAAGATTTTGAGCGCTGGTTGGTCGTTACATCAGAGTTGTCGTTATAACCGATGATTGATATAACCATTTTTTTTTTGTTTATATTACTCTCGAGGAGGGGAAATCTTCAAAAGACACCCCCTGAACGGAGGTAGTGTCGGATTTTTACCGACTCGAGCGGGGAATATAACCATCAAGTTCTACTGTATTTATATCGTGAGAGAAATCTCGATACTGTTCGAAAACACGGTGAAGACGGCCTTCTAATACTTGACCTGAACACTCGCCACTGCTGTTGTCTTACATATTAATAACGACGCCGACGGACGTCCCGAACAAATATCCAGCGACCATTGTTGTCAATAGGTTCCACCTTCGTTCGTTCCTTCGGTGCCACCAACGTCGCGTCGTCACCTGCCACCGGTCTGCAATATAGAGCTTTTGACATGCTAATGACCATGTCCACGTCCACAGCACAGGATCACCCGAGGCCGCACCTATCATCATTACAAGGAGCGTCGTTCTCTCTTGTCGTTCGCAATAACCGAGAAGAGACGCTAATCATGAATATTTACTAGTTAGTTTGGTTGGAATTGCTTCGAGGATAATGACGTTGTCGGGAGCTGTGTTGAAGGAACCACCCCTTCGCAAACGCGTGTGATCGCCAGTTTCTTCAGGATAACGTCAACATCTGTCGATAGAATCGACATCGCCCACACCGCGGAGATTGATCAACACGATCGTCTCACGAAATCGTTGTTTTAGACCAAATTTTCTTGTAATTAGATTCGGTGATTTCAGTCACTGTATCGATTATATAGGATCTTCTAATCATTAGATCCCATAAAGGACGAAATGCGAAGATGTAGAGAAAACTGTTAAGGAACATCATTCCTCTGAATAGAGGGTGGAATTATTGATTCATCAACTCAAGTAGGTTCATATTTTTGCAAATTACATGACTTGACTTTTGATAAATCAACTATTTGAGTTGGCTTGGTTTTCCATCGCTGTTGCTGGACTAGCAAGCTAGTCAAACAATTTCAAATTACTTTATATTGATACGTGATATCGACCTAATCCAATATCTACTATCGAATTACCTCCCATTTCTTTGATAATAGTTGGAAGTTTCGTTACATCCTATTGGATTTTGTTCTAATAACGCATCCAAATTATGTAAGTACTTGAAACGTAACTACACTAAAGTTGGGAGATCCGCGTAAGTGAAAGAATTAGAATTATTGGAGTCTCTTTAAAATGGGCAAAAAATACACAAAATGAGTGTTATATGAGAAAGTTATAGCAGTTGTCTGAAATTGTCGACGTATCGATCCCATGCCAATTCTTTTCTTTTAACACAACTTTAAATTTTGAATTAGCTCCTGCTTTTCCGCGAGGGTTAACGTTTTGTGCGTTCTCTTCAGTACCATGATGCTTTACAACAATCAGGGAATTTCCCGACAACGAGAAATGCGTTACAAGTTGTGCAGCATATAATCCAGATTATGGAATACATAGTATAAATATGTAATATTTCATTGTTGTCCGGACTGCCGGGAAATATGGATTATAAGAATTCAAATTAGTAGCTCGACCCCCCAAAAAAATGATCATTTCATCTCAAGTTACGTGAACTTTGTCAAATATCAAAATTTATCAAATTCAAATAAAATTTTGATGAAATTTATCACAATTATATTTTTTCTGTTGGTGAAACGTTATAAAAGAGTATTTGTAAGGAATAACTTGAAATATTCTCACTGATGTGAAGTAGTGTCGCGGAAATCCTTCGGAACTTTGTCTGGATTCGTTTTGGAGCAGGTGTGTTTGATCTTCCTGCGTCGATCGGAACGTTGGTCGATGGCGTAATGTTATCGGTAAATTTTATAGCTTACTTTCGCAAGTCAGAATTCTCCTCTGGGTCGACAAGACAGCGCAATAAATTAAACGATATCTAATAAAGTCGCGGGGATTTATCGGCGTGCTTTTCAAATAAATTTCTATCCGACAACTGCGAATCGGCGCCACAGCACCCTATATTGTAATACCTACTCCTTGTACTTTAAGAACTTCGACAGATACTTCCGCTGCAATCCAATTCCTTCAAATATACACCAACCCTCAAAGAAAATCATGTTCTAACAGTTTTAGCGATCAACAGATGTGAGATTTCTAAACTAAAAAAAGAATGTTATTCTAACAGTGAACTAACTAATATATTTTACAATATTTCAATATAGACATGACGTTTTTTTACAGGTTTTTTCTTTACGTCAATTCGAAGTTACACACTGTTCAAAATAATATTCCTTTTCTGAAAACATTTATTTGATCCAACATAATTTCAAATTTCTTGCCTTACCTTTAAGCATGTTCGAAGTTAGTGTTTTATTGAATTACCACAAACAGCATAGTGAACGCCATCTATAGATGAATTTTATTTTAATGACTGCAGGTTAGAACAAACTCATTATTATTTATGGATTTTCCTCTCATAGTGCTTATAAATAAACATAAGTCTTTTTAAATCTGTACATTGTTATAAATACATCGCGATGCTGGTTTAATAAATGAATATCATAATCGAATCGCATTAATCTATTTTTTCTTTTTTTTCAGTTACCATTACCATCACAGGAAGTGAAATTGGTTAAAGTGCTAGAGGTTAACTGTTGGTGCCATCACTCCAGGGCAGTTTTGTAAGTAATAAGTAAATTACTTGATCATTGTCTTAACTATTTCGAATTTGCTTTTTATTATTTCTCTTTATCTATAAAAACTAGTGAATATTTTATACCATCTGTGGTATAATATCAATGTTGTTTGCGTATGTGAAATTAAAAGTGATAAGGAAATTATATCGGGTCAATTATTTATTGGCGGTGACCAACGAAGTGGCCCTTTTTTCCTAGCAGCTTGAAGTGTAATAAATGGCAGGAGTATTTGCATGTTTTTTCGTTCTCTGAACCCTTCGGCGGGAAACGGTCAGGGGGTAGAAGATATCTATAATTCTCCATCTTCGTTTTTGCCCAACAAACTGCCGGGTCGGAAGCCAAAACACCCTGAATTGTATATCTCGACGGCAATGAATTTTCCCTGTACAAAACTTCGTTAAAAAGTAACGAAGACTGTAAAACCTGTTATACACTTGGATGTATAATTTGTTTCTGATTCCCTTGCGATGGTGTGAAACCCTTTCGATTTGTTGTTGTCTCTCTATGCTCAATTTTCAACATTTTTCCTTCTTTTTTTACGCGTACACAGGTAGGAAAATAAGCTATTAGATCCGGAAATTGTAACATAAGACAAAATATTTTCATTTTTACTAAAGTACATTAATGTAAACTCTTTATAACTTATTAATTAATAGCTATTTTTTTTAATTCCTTCTCCTTTTTATATTATTTTATTAAGTTCATCTTCCATCCTTCATGCCAATTTTTTTTTCTTTTTGTTCTAATCTACGATTTTTGTTTGTCTCTTCCTGTATCCAGTATACTTTGAACTGTTTTACATCCTACTCTTATCCTTTTCATTTCCTCTGACTTCAGTTTCAGCTTATTCTAATTTGAACTCCCTATACCTAGGTATTATTTAGTATAGTTTTGCTTTCTTTTATTTGCTCCTTTTACATCTGCCTTGCTAACTCTTTGTTTATCCCTTGTGTACCATTATTGATATCGAACAGACAAAATAATTTCTCAACTTTTCATCTAGTTGGTGAATATTTCTCGCCACGAATTGTAAGTAATCCAAAAATCAAAAACTAACCATTAGTTCAATTAATAGAGAATATACAAATTGTTTAAAAAGTGTTTTACTTATTTACATTCAATAGAATTAATTTAAACATTATTAAGAGACATGGTGGACTTGAAGAAACTTTTGTTTTGTAACAAATGTTTCGTCACAACATTTACTTCTTCAGACGAATATTTGGGGGGTAGTGGTATTTATGATAATTAAAATCAATTTAACAGAGGAGTGTTATCAACTTCAACTTCGTCATTCAAAATTAATGCTATTTGTTACATATATGAGTGATATGAAGTGACGAAGATTGAATCAGTTTTATTCTTTAAATAACTATTTTTAAGTTCTAACATACGTTCTTTAAAATCTCTGCCGATTTGTCCGATATAAAGTTTTGAGCAAAGCCCACAAGTTGGCTTACAAACTCCTGACTGTTTTTCTTTGTTTATTTTATCTTTGTTACAAAATAGAAGTTTGCGAAAAATCTTTAAGTGTTTCTTTATTCATATGTAAGCATGGATTTTCATCACGTAAAGGTCGAAGCCGTTCAAACACATGATGTTCTTGCAAATTGGCGGAAATATGGGCGATTCGTCATTACCATAATAACACTTACTAATATCCCTTGAGCCTACGGGCGACATCGATACCGAAACTGCTGATGTAGAGAAATCTCTCTCGAGTATAATTTCCAAGGAACTAATTAATCCTGATGCTTTAATACTCAAATAGAGGCGATGAAGTTAAACATTCGTCAGCGTGACTTATTGGATTACTATATCTCCTGCCAACTTTATCGCGAAATTACATTTAAAGTTATTAATTCGTGTGACGTGCCAGGCGACAAAAATGAACGTTTGTGCTCTTCATCTTCCTCTTTCTCATTTTCGTCCTCTTTATCTAATACATTTCTACTTTCTTGAGGCGGCCTTTCGCGGAGAATAAACTTTGCATACTCGGGCTTTTATCGCGAATTTCTGCTTTAATTTGATATCGCATTTCATCTTCAGAGGCTGCGACGAATGTTCAAAGAAACGAATGCTTACAGTGGCGTTACTTCCACAAAACACAACAGGAAGATTATTTCCAAACTGTAACTCTCATCTTTTTCAATATTTTTTATTTTCATACCAAAAAGAAGCTGTTTCGGTAAAGGTCTAGATGATGAGGGGATCGAAAGAGGAGGTCTCCCCCACCGCTGTACCATAAAAAGTTCGTGGCGGTCTCACCCCCATAAAAAGTTATAGGGGTTCAAAATTAATAAATATGCCAATTTTTATACATTTCTAGGCATGTAAATATTTATATAGTCATTCTTAAACAATATTCAAAGGTAAAACTAATGAAAAATACATAAAAATATTGAGAAAGTTATATAAAACATTATTTAAATATCTTTACCAATAGGGTAGGTTAGGTTAGGTTAGGTTATTGGGTTTTGTTCAAGTGACCACCTTCTTTCGATCCCCCACCTTCACCCGCTTGAAAATAATTACTAATATAGTGTATGAAAATTGTCAAAATAATCAGCTTTCAACCCCCATAACTTTTTATGGGGGTGAGACCGCCACGAACTTTTTATGGTACAGTGGTGGGGGAGACCTCCTCTTTCGATCGCCCCCACCGAAGGGGCTACCATCTAGACCTTTACCGACCGTGAATTGCAGTCGGTAACATATGCGCAGCTTCGGTACAATTGTAGTGACGAATATCACATTCAATAGTTTGGGCACTCCGTGACAGCTCCGTCCGGTGATTGTCTTGTTATTTTGATTACTGTCTTGGAAACGGGTAATGCTTGTGGTAATAGAAGCCTGGCCGTTCTTCATTAGGTGCTGTGAACTAGTGGCAGCAAGATGTGGTAATCCTTTACCACTTCGGCCCAAAACAGTCGTCTTCAATTTATCTAGCTATTTGAAGTAGAGTCTTAGGGGAAGATATGGTGGCAGTACTGAGATACTGGCGCAAAGGATACACAACGTCGCATTCAAACCACTCAGTCGCCTCAACCAGTTAATTGCTTGCTGACGAGGNGGGGTTCAAAGTTAATAAATATGCCAATTTTTATACATTTCTAGGCATGTAAATATTTATATAGCCATTCTTAAACAATATTCAAAGGTAAAACTAATGGAAAATACATAAAAATATTGAGAAAGTAAAGAAAAAATAAAACATTATTTAAATATCTTTATCAATAGGGTAGGTTAGGTTAGGTTATTGGGTTTTGTTCAAGTGACCACCCTCTTGAAGATATTTTTTTTATTGAATTTCATTTAAATTATAGTGAATGAAAATTGTCAAAATAATCAACTTTCAACCCCCATAACTTTTTATGGGGGTGAGACCGCCGCAATTTTTTTATGGGGTTTTACTCAGGTGACATCCCTCTTTCGACCCCCCCTATCCTCTTTCGATCCCCCCTACCCCCACCCCATCTAACCCCCATAACTTTTTATGGGGGTGAGACCGCCACGAACTTTTTATGGTACAGTGGTGAGGGAGACCTCCTCTTTCGAGTGGGGGTGGGGGCCATCATCTAGTCATTTACCGCTGTTTCTTCTAGAAGTTCAACCTAATTGCAAAATTGCAAAAATTACTTTTCGCCGTGTTGATAATTTTTGTATTGTATATCATTCATCTGGCATCATCCAGTACGAGTCGAGTACTGTTCTAAAAGTTATTTGCTGAATCCGTTGGAATATTTTTTCCTAGACAAATTGTACTACAAAACACTACTCATATAGTTACAACCTTGATCTATACAAATGAATTTATTTCTGCATCCAATATAAAAAACGGTTATCAGAAGTACGCCACTGGCAAGAATAACGCAAGCTCCCCTTCGAAAGCGTCGGTAAACCCATTAAGTTCTCTTCTATATTATGTCCGCGTCAGAATTATTAAGATTTCGTTTCCATCTTGATGTTTACCTGCCCAAATGACATTCCTCAGAGAGCATTTCGCTGGATTATTATAGCGTTACTGAAATCGGAATTAATGTTACTTTAGCGCGACTGGGGACGCCGTCGTACCGCCACCCCCACCTTCTACTACGGGGCCTTAAAATTTCACAAGATAAATTAGGAGACACTGTAACCATGTCATGAAAAGGGTGCATTCATTTATTCCATTAAATTTTTAATTTTGACATTCGCAAAAAGAATTTTCAATAACAAGTAAGCAAGATAGGCTGGTAGGACACCTTCTCAGGGATGAGGGACTAGTTAAAGAAAGAAAAAGGAGTTAGAGGTAGACCTAGAGTACAATAACTGTTCACAAATAGTTAAGGATGTGTGATGTTCTGGTTTTAGAGGAATACGAAAATTAGCTCAGGAAAAGGAAAGAAAGGAGATGCATATCCAGTCAATCTTATTAGGAATGACGATCCTATGAAGATGATGATGATGATAATATACTTTTTGATTTATAAACCATTACAAGTGCGCAAAGAAGTACAATTTCTCCATTATCTCCAGTTGGAGTATGCAACGTGCTCATTCACTTTTTTTTAATTTAATTTTTACCAACATTTTACTGGCGCGTACCTCGATGACCTTAACAGCTACCGTCACCACAAAACACCATGGTAAACAATATTCCCGACCGTTTTTCTATTACCTTAACTTTAATCCAAGAATGCCGTTAAAAAGAAAGTTATTTTATTACTTTCTCCAATATACCTACATATTTCATCCTTTTTATCGTCGCGACCCCGACAAAGGTTGCCGTTTTAAGAGAGAGCGATCGTTCGTAGACGGAAAGACAAAGAAGAAGATAAAGAAGAAGAATAAACGCGATAATAAAACGAAGAAATAGCAACCGTTCTTCTCATTCCGCTCTGCCATATATACTCGGTGTATTTTATATAATTCACGGCAACATTGTCCGACGAATGACGACCATTCTCATAGAATGGAAACGAGAACGTTGGGTCTCGTGAAAATGAGGAAGAGGACGATAGCGGAGGCACGTCACATCGCAAGCTGGCCTTTTCATCCGTCCGGACAATAACACGTCCATCAATCTTAATGAAGAATCGATCGCCGTACAAGGACGATTTGTTACAGACTCATAAACACTGCATGCTCATGCACACGCCTGGAATTACAACCGCATGTTGCAGCACGACGACGCTTCCGATATAAAAGTTTCCGGTTTTTATAACCGCGCATTTCGTCTGTGTGTAAAAATTTCATCGTTCTTCTTTAAGTTGCGTTAAATTTGTTAGTAAATGCTCAAAATTCCAGCGGAAATGGTCCTGATGGTCGAATTAATATTAACATTAACAGATATCGTAGCTCCAGGACTATTTATCAAAGAATCGGTAAAAATTTATAATTTTATTTTGCCAAGATAATTCTGAAACTGTTATTATCTGCTTCAAATGAGGTGCTGAGTCATGAACAGATGTAAAGAAATTTTATTTAAATCATGCACATTACCGAAGATGTTCTAACTTTTTGATGCTCTTAAAGAAGTAAAACTTCTCCGAAAATACAATGTAATCTTCATTAATTTGATAGGAATTTCTACTACCAATCGTTTTTTTGTTTGGGAAATCAAACCCGGGGAATAACGTAGATGCGGTTTCAATTCCTAGGACAAATCTACCAATTTTCCAAAGAATATTAGGCGTATGCATTGACGTGATGAAGTAGCAGTTTTCACTTTGCCAAATTAACCTCCAGGCCACTGAAAACATTGAGGCAATACCTGGAATACATCAAAATTGGCAATTTTTTAAAAAAATTTAATAATAAATCCTGGACATCAAGAGTAGCCCATTATTTAGTTTCATCCTGTTGTTAGACGTTTAAATCGTCAACTAATTCCAGAATGTTCTCTACCAATTTTAGCTGTAAGGCCTTTTTGCCTTTTTCATTTGTTAATATCTTATCTATAAAGTCGAATGAAATTTTAAAATCGTAATTTATAAAAATTTAAACCGATCGCCTTTAGGGTATTTCACGCTTCTTTTGCGGCGGTGGTGATTTTGATCGCTGAGTGATGGACAGACATAGATGCATACCCACGGCAGAATATTCTAAATATAGATTATGCAGATTTCCAAACGTCTTATTGATCCATAGAGTAATAAAAGTTTCAAAAATAAACCAACTGGATGGACTTTATTTTACGTTTATTTACAAAACCGCAACTTCAAATCTCGTGCTTCTGTCCGTAAAAGCGCTTTGCACATTTTACGTCTCCTCATCTCGTCTTCCGTCGTGGCGCTCCCCCTCATCGTTCTCTCTCTCTGTCAACCACCATCTATCTATCTCATTCACTCTCTTTCTCTCTCCTGCTCGCCGTTTCATACAGCGGAGCGCCTCGACCGGCCAGCGGCGAAACAAAGGTTGCAATATCGGGCAACTTCTCATTTCATCTGTCCCAATGAACAATAGCTCAGAATTCGCTATAGTTGCTTTGTTAGCACTGGTACGCGATGGACCTGTGTGAGTATTGATCAGTCGCCCCCCTTATATCCTCCACCTCTTGGTTCTCTTTTACCTCCTCCTGCTTCTCGTTCTCGACGAACATCTCCTCCCCCTCCCTTCCGCGTTCTCTCTGTCTCACACCCCACTACCACCATCACCACCCCCCGGCTGACCAGTGCACGGCCTGGCCGCTTGAAGTCCACCGACCGGCGGCACCCACACTATGACAAATGTTGGCCGCTCAGAATCGATACATAACTGCTATTGACAGTCACACTCGCACAACCACCAACGCCACACCACCACATACACACATATACATGTACATATACACGCACATAATTTCGCCGCATGTAGCAGAATGTGCAGAATTAGATTAAGCGAAAATAACGACTGGTCAGAAACGAGGGGTGACAAAAGTAGCGGAGAAAATTGGAAAATTCTACGAAAACTTAGCCACGGTTTTTACTATTGAATTTGCAGACAATAACAATACCTAATACATAAGTATTTTAGCACATCCCGTTAGTTTTCTATTTTTAAATTGAAACTGTTGCCTTTCAAATAAGGCAAAATTAACGATAATCATTGCACGAAATGTCAAAAAATGTTTTAATAAATAAATAAGTAGATAATAGAGTTTTAATTTAAAACTGACTTTTAATTTTTAAAAAGATCTTTCCCCCGTTTTCACTTAATGCATAACGAAACTACTGAAATACTTCATATTTAAAAATATACAAAAATTACTAGGTACAGTTTTTATAATTAAAAGAAGAAAATCCTGAAACGTTTTGCGCCGGAGACACAAACATAACTTTTCATTTTTCTTGAGAAATAACTACCTCAAGACATTTTCTATATCTGTCAACAACGAAAAATGCTAAAATAATTCCTTAACTGACACTGCCACATTACTTGCAACAATTAAAACACCAACCGCTTAGCGGCTTGCATTTGTTTCAAAACGATACAACTTTGAAATAATGGCGTGCACTTATCAGCTGTTTTCATCGTGTATTTATTTGTTAACATAAAATAATTAAACGAAATAAATATATCTACAAGAAAAAGATGAAACAATTTTCTTACTCAATTTTTAAAAAATTGCCCATTGTTCTAGCACCGCTTTTGTTCTTTTTCCCAGCATCAATCTTATTTATGTGGATACAAAACGTGAAAATAGCTACCGGCCGATGCTGTTCGTTTCCCAAAGATTCTAACTGCCCTTGCTAGTTGTTCATCCCTAAAACCCATCCTACATCTACAAATACCTCTGTCTACCCCTTACCACCGGTACTAAAATGTACTTTTGATTCAGCGAGTTTTTTTTTTATGCATTCAATGGATTTATTTTAAAAAATAATAAATTGTAAATAAAAAATTTTAAATGGTGGAGGCGCCGGACATTTGTATTTGTTGATATTTTGATTCAATAAGTTCTTTGTTGCAAAAACTTGGAATATTTTCATAATATGACTATAAAAGCGTATTTTCGTATACTGATTGTCTATTTTTTATTCTAATATATACATAAATCAAACAACAGAGTATTTGTGGAAAAATATAAATTCTGTCTCCAAACCATTGCGTTATCCTTTCAAAAGTAACCAGAACGAAGTGCAGCAAATGTAAGCAACAATAAAGAAAAGAATATTTAAATGTCCAAGTTACTGAAAAGTTTCTTTAAAAAACAAATATCTTGACATTTTACATCCAAATGCATAATTCAAAACTCGTGGTTATCATACTCTTAAAAAGTAATTGAGGTGTATGACTCTTTAAAAGGAGTAAAACTGTAATACTGTCCAATCGAACGTAATTCAAATTAACTAAATTGTAAAGATAATATATCTTCTTTAATATATTCCAACAGTTTAGCTTTAACAAAGTAGAATTAATTTTATTATTTGACTTGCCCTTAAGATTACGCTAGAAAAGATAAGAATTTAATCAGAATTAGTTAAATTAGTTTATAATTGAGAAATACATTTACCCGAAACTTTTAATTTAATTTAATACCTAACTAAACTTTGTTTAAACAAAGTAAATGATTTTCAAAATATTTACGGTTGTAAAAAACACGAACCAAAAATATTAAGAATAGTATTTCCAGAAAAGTCGACTAAAGGTCATGAAAATTCAAAAAATGTAACACAAAAGTCCAAACAAATTAAAGACAGCAAAACTGTGGGTAAATAAAAGTAGATAAAAATAACTTTAAACGTGAACTTTATGATTCAAAATGTGGAGATTGCAATAAAGAATACATTGGACAAAGTGGATGACCCTTCGACGAAAGCCTCAGAGACCATGTTAAATTATACGGTTAAAACAATAGCTGGTTTAATTATGCTGAATACAGTCTCAATTAATAATATAATGATTTCAATATCATGCAATACAATTTTATTTAAAAAAAAAAAAAACGAAAAATTAGATTTACATTTCCAAAATTCTAGAACTCCAATTAAACCACAATGAATGAACCTTAATGAATTTTAAGTCTCACCTATTTTATGACGCATTAATGATTAATTTTTTACAAATAACGCATTCCTTTTGTTTCCTTTTGAAGGACAGCAGGTCTAGATTCTTAATAAATAATTTACAGAAAGGAAGTTCGTACGTCAACGGAACGTTAGTCGAAATGATTCGATCCATTTTTTAGTAGAAACACGGAAACGTCGGTTCCAAAAATAAAGCGGTTAATAAAATGTTTAGCGCCTTGTTTTTTATATGTATGTGAGTGTGCCAGTCCAACGTGGCATCCACGGTCGTCATGTGCCCCACGCATTTATTTAGTAAACATACACATACATACGCACAGACATTTACAGGTACACGCATACCTGTAGTGGATATGATAGAAATGATAGAAAAACTAGAAATGAGACAGGGCGCAATTTATCTGATTTTAAACAGTCGCCCCCGGTATTTATCCTATTTATTTTCTTTTCATGTTTAATTTAAAAGTACATACATCTAGTGGTAGGTAAATAGTTAGGTAGGTACGTATGTATGCACATGTATGTGTGTATATGGGATGTAAACGGAAGAAGACTAAACTCGGGAAATGGCATTTTCGTCATGCGTGATACGGTTACACTGAACAGACTGCACAGCTATCTAATTACCTACAACTTTTAATACGTTTGTGTCCTTCAGAATAAAGCAAAAATAACACTTCTGATTTATTATTTAATTTAAAACACTCACGAATTAATACGATTTCCAAAGAAGAAAGTATGTTTGTTGTACTTCAACAAAAATTACCTTTCCTGTTTAATTTTCTTGTCTATGTGTATAATAAGTGTATATAAAGTAAAACATTATAGGTTTTTGTTTACTGTATTGGTGCATGGTATTACACAAACACAATTTATTAATTTTAATTTCTTCATAGTCAAAACAATGTTCTGCAGAATGGCTTAAATTTTTCTTTAAATTTAAATAGCTCATTTTCTATTTTCCGAAAAAAAAAATGTTCTGCTACAATTTTGTCGGCTGTGCCATGTCTACCGAATAAATTCTGTGATAGAAAATAAAGGTTACAAGAGGTCAAGAGGTTGATGGAGGAGTATTTTTTCCGAATTTTTCTCGTAAAACATAATGTTTGCGAATTGGCATTGAAACTAAGTTAAACTTTATGGTGAAGTCGAAATCTGTCACTATCTGACTGTTCTTAGAAACACAATATGCCAACAAATCAAATTTAAATAGGCAATAATTATTTCATATATCATATAATATAAAACCATTTATTCAAATGATTGATTTCCAGATGTTTAACTAACTATATATTATCAATAGCTTTCGTGATAGCTTTAAATTATAGATAACTTTTTTGGAAAAACAAATCATGGTTTTTTAGGCATTTTGTTAATGTCCTAATTTCACTATCCAATGTTATTTTAGTAAAGATAATCGATATTATTAATTTATACAATTGTAAAATTCTCCGATATACCATGACAAAAGGGAATGAATTTCGTAATTGTCCAGTACACTCTCTACAATTCGTAACAATTTCCAATAATAAATTAGATACGTCCGAAGTATATATGTATGTGCACGTTTGTGTAAGAGAACAAAAGAATAGCAGAACTGGCAGATCCCTGACCAGTGGTCACTTCGTTCCCCAGTTCGAGACCCCCAAGTTATTGCTTAATCTTTCGGCTTACAAGCTAATAACACGGATATATTGGACGTCGAATGCGACTCATTAAGAATTTTCCCTAGTGTGTCGATACGTCATCATGTGTAATGTGTTTGCCTCAATCGATACTTAAACGATCAGATAAATATTTGTATTAGACAAAATAACATTCTAATAAAACAGAAATAAAAAGAAAATATCGCCTGTACAACTTACTTACGTACATACCCCTAATTAGCAGACATCACAAAAACTGAACGTCACCTGCACTATTTTTAATGCAGAGGTTTAATTAAAAATTATCCTTATGGATAATTTGCACACACCCCAGTCGAAATACTTGATGCATGACGATTTATAGTCCTTTTGGGAAATTAATTTTCGGTACGTCATCTACAATATTCTGTGTTCTGTGTAAATAAAATGATAGCTAGCTTTGCATCACGCAAAAACTTCTGGACAGATTTTGGACATTTTTTTATTTTATTTAAAATTATCATGATATTACTCGCGAACGATTAATTTAGAAATTCGAAAAAGATTGTTAAAGGTGTAAGTTTGGAACTCGGCGCTGTACGGGTGCAAAACATGGACGGTTGGCACTGCGGAAGACAAAAGGGTAGAAAAGTTCGAAATGTGGTGTTACAGGCGAATAATGAGGATACCGTGGAAAGAAAATGTTAGAAATGAAGAGATATTAGAAAGAATAGAACAGAGGACTCAATGGAAGTTAATAAGAAATAGGCGAGATAGGTTGGTAGGACACCTTCTCAGGCATAAAGGTCTAATCAAAGACATATTAGAGGCAGAAACGGGAGTTAGGAGGGGTACATGTAGATATAGATTAGATTACTGTTCGCAAATAGTCAAGGATGTGGGTTGTTCTAGTTTTAGGGAAATGCGAAGATTAACTCAGGATAGGAAAGTGTGGAGGTGCCTGTCCAAACAGTCTTAGGACTGATGACGATGATGATTGCGTATAGACAGACAACGATGGCCTTAACGGTCGCAACAATTTTTAACCTGAATTGATTATGGCACCTCATCCTTTTTAAGTTAATATGGAATATAAGTTCTAACACAACGTGCCAACGCGATTACTTACCTAATTTTCTTCAAAAAATTTTAATGGGTTTCTCTACAATTTTGAAATATTTTTTTTTAAATTCATTAAGATTTTCTTTAAAATAGCCGATTTTGTGTCAGTTTTGATACTACACAGTCCCTATTTGTGAATTAAAAATTAATTCGTAAGCCTAAAGAGCAGTATCTACTAAAATTCAAAATGATTTTGTAATAGTAACATTTGATATTTCATCATCATAAGGTCGTCAGTCCTAAGACTTTGATATTTAGCGAGTATAATTTAAATGGGTCTTTTTTAACTGTCGATGTAAGTACCTACACTTATGTTAAGTTAATTTAAGTTTTAAAACCTAAATTTTGCTATTTCAGCTATATTTCGCAGTATCCGGTGGTTGTTGAAACGGTTTTATATTTATTTATACTGGCGTTATTGTGTGAATTTTTGAAATCGGTCCGCGTGACTTTTTCCAATTTATTATAAACATTTACATATTACGTTTAACATAAAAGCAAGTATGTCCATGAAATGTAAATTTAATCAATTTATGTTTACCACATTTACAAACATTTTGATTAAAATAGAATAACAAAGTGTACTTTCCATGGACGCCAAACATTTTCAGGAATTATTTAATGCTCTGATCGAATTTTATTTTTAATATGTTTACAAAACCGCTATTAATTAACTACGGACTCCCTCGGTTCTTTGAACAAAATATATAGTGACCTAATTGAATCACACCATTTCTTTCTGCAATAATTATAAACTACTGGGTTTGACCCGCGGCTTCACTCGCGTTTATGTCCTAAATACGTGTCAAAGATCATCGACGACTAGACAAAACTAATTTTTCAATTTTTTCAGTAATTATCAATATTAATAATTGTCTCAATCTGTCACAAGCAGATCATAAGAAAGCATGGCAGGTTTCACATTAGAGACATCAAAATATGTAACTAACATTTTGTTGCTTCACTTGAAAAACGTGTGATAACTGATCGCACCTGTGAATGATTATTTAAAGATAAGATGCTACATAACAAATTTGACAGCTTGATGAATCATTTTAGAAACGTTCTAGGTACCAGAAAATTGGCTGTTGCCTCTGGAATAACTAAAAAGTTGTCTTTAATATTATGAGCATTTCTCTTATTGTGATAAGATGTCAGACAACGACGCGAGATGGACTACAAAGATGCGTCGATAGATAAATATTTGTGAAAATTATATAGTCCATTCATTAGGAACTGCCTTAAAACATCTTCCTATAATAAACCATTGAAAAAGAGGAAAAGCGTTAATTTACTGTTTTAAAATAGTCGACCCATTTTAAAGAATAAAATTTCTATATTTAAAAAAAAGCGCTTGTTGTTTACATAATGTTTAGGAAAACACATTTTCAACAATCTATTGCCACTTAATCATAATCAGGAAGCAAAATAAGTAGACACATTTTTCCCACTGTCCCTTTTCCTTGAAAATAAATTTTTGTGCCAAATACCGCATAATAAATATTATCGTACATTTTTGGACATAATCTTTGGCCAAATTTATAGTCGTTTGAAAATTCAGCGGTAGGTCGGATATTTTTTATATTTTTGCATAATAAGTATGACACGAAATAATGTTTTTATTCAAATAAACTGTGTAAACTGTTTGTCTTATCCTTATCCTTATCCTTATCTTAACCTTTTAAATTTCTCTTTCAGTGATTATATAAATTATTTGGGCAAACTTTCGCTCTACTCTTTCCTTGCATAATAAACGAAAGAGTTCACCAAAAGACACTTTTCGTTTCGAATATTTCAACCCTACTCTACACCGCGAGGTATTGTCAAAAACTACACATCCTCGACTTAATTTTTAGAGTAGTTTTGGAAAACCCATCTGAAATTTTCTCAGATTACTCATATTCAAGCTAAAAACTAAAGCTATGCTAAGAAAACATCAAAAAAGTCTTTTTTAAATTTAGAATAGTACAATAACATCATTATGATTATTGAGAAGGAACTAAAAGAATTAGTCATATCTACAAGGACTATCTAAACCTATGAGTACCAATGGGTCTTTTACAAAACAAAGTTCTATGGACCCAAAGAAGGTGAAGGTATCCAAAGACAAAGCCGTTAATAACCAAAAGGTTCAAAGGTCAATTAATCAAGTATAATAACAAAAAAACATCTGAAAAAAGAAAAAAAAATCGGTAATTGCCACATGCACTCATTGCTATGCGGAAAGCCAGCAATTCAATTAATTATCAATTACACATCAAAGAGAGCATTTGTTTTTCGATCGCTTTGGTATCATTTGGTGTGAGGTATGATTAAAAACCAGTGAGTTATTTGACTTTGATATCGCCTATTTATTCCATCTGCACCCTCTATAAAACTATAGAAAGGAAGAGAGCAAATAAAACTCAAGGAATACAATGTAGATGCACGTTATAATATCCAAGTATAGACAGTGTGTCGCCATCTAGTGGGTATTTGCTGCTACTATATGACGAGTATAAACTGGTTAAGAAAAATATCGATTTCAATGATTATTTTTAAGCATGTAACGAGTACGTTTAAACTGGATAAGTAAAATGTCGATTTCTATGTATAGAAAACGTAAATGAACTGTAGATAGCAACAAGTTAGTATTCATCGAAATTGGCAATATCACGATAGGGTTTTTTTTTTCGATATACATCATTCGGATTCTGTATGGTATAATGGTACGTATTAAACAGACACAGACATACGCCTCTGTCTAAGATCAGTTTAGTAGCGTTTTATTTATTTTTCGTTTTGATGGCAACTGTTTGATATTCCAGGGCCGAAATAAATTTGGAAAACGGAAAGCAGATCGTTACTATAAGTCTTTATTTATTTAAGTAATGCTATGATGTAAGTTCGAAATTAAATTTTTGAACAGTTCGGTTTCATTTCACCATCATCTCCCTGTCAGTAAACCGAATCGAATTAGTAAATAATTCAAAGGCAATTTATTTGTGGCCGCACTTAAACAAGAACACGATTTTATGGTTTCGGGTCTATAAATAAGCGACGAAGAAGATATAAAACGAGAACGCGATGGTTACCAAAATCTGCGTTTTGTTTGGAAGAACTATAATAAAAAGTTAATAACGACGCAATTAGATTTGTATTTAGACCGATTATAATTTCCTATATAAACTAAACGTGCAAACATCTGTATCTATTCATAGGCCTTTCACAACAATGTACATCTTTTATAATTTGTTGATATAAAAGCAATATAACTAGCGGAATGTAAACCTATTTTCCGATCAAATACAAATATCATCAGGGCGCCAACATCAAAGCCGACAATTTGAATCAAAAACGAAAAGAACAAAACCCTAATTTTTTTTTTTTTAGATGGAAGAGTGATACTTAGTTTGTATATTAGGAAGGGGATCAGACAGGGGTGCACACTGTCATCGCTACTTTTTAATCTATACATCGAAGACGCGATCAACATAGGGATAGATATCCAGGGGAAAAAGATTAGTATGCTTAGATTTGCTGATGATATAGCCGTATTAGCATCCAGCAAGGAGGAGTTAGAGATGGCTTTAAATAAAATAGAATCGGTATTGACAAACCAGTACTGTATGAAAATAAATAAAAATAAAACAAAAATACTAGTATGCAAGGGAGGGAAAAATAGAGAAAGAACGAATATAAAGATAGGAGACGAAAAATTAGAAGAAGTGGCCGATTTTAGGTATCTAGGAAGTCAGATAAGTCAGGACGGAAGGAGTAGTAGGGATATAAAGTAGAGGATAGTGCAGGGTGGAGTCGCCTTCAATAAAAAGAAGTCACTTCTATGTTCGCGAACGGTTAATTTAGAAATACGAAAAAGGTTATTAAAAGTGTATATTTGGAGCACGGCGCTGTACGGGTGCGAAACATGGACAGTGGACGCGGCGGAAAAGAAAAGGTTAGAAGCGTTTGAAATGTGTTGTTACAGGCGAATGATGAGGATAACGTGGGTAGAGAAGGTTAGATATGAAGTGATTTTAGAAAGAGTAAGAGAACAGAACACTAAATGGAAGTCAATAAGAAATAGGCGTGATGGGTTAGTAGGACACCTTCTCAGGCATGAAGGTCTAGTCAGAGACATATTAGAGGCAGAAACGGATGTTAGGCGGTGCAGAGGTAGACCTAGATTAAATTACTGTTCGCAAATAGTTAAGGATGTGGGTTGTTTTAGTTTTAGGGATATGCGAAGATTAGGTCAGGATAGGAAAGAGTGGAGGTACGTGTCCAACCAGTCTTAGGACTGACGACCTTATGATGATGATGATATCATAAGGGTTGCCTCCATAATTTATCGCAAACAATGGTTCATATTTTGTACTTACTTATTTTTAGGGAAACGCAGATTTAATCGGGATGCCCCACCTTTTAAAAATAACAATCAATTCTTTACCTAACATACCGCTGTTTATCTATTTCTCAATCTTCAAATAAATGTAATTTTTGATTCTTGTCAATTATATCTGTAGGGCCGAAATTATTATTCAAAGTATGTGCTTCTTTTAGAGGATGTTTGACATATTCATATTTAATTAATTGTACCAAATTAGTAATATTTGAACTGTTCTTTTATTCTTTCTTGCAATGACCGTTCTGTCTATCCCATGTAGGTAAAGTTTGTTACAATCTGCACATTTTAACTCATACATTCCAAATTGTGCATAATCTTTTTTTATCTAGTTGTTATTTTTAATTATTTGGTTGCCTAAAGAGACATGTTTATTAGTAGGAGTAAAAATTGTTTCCCCTCCTCTCGACATGTTTATTGTAATACCTACTAAATTACTTTAATAGTCGAATAGAATTTTGAAATCTTCCAGATTCCAGAAAAATTTTAACCCGGAAAATTCTCGCCCGAAAAATCTTCACTTTTATATCAATAGCAATGTATTTCGTCTCCTGACGAAACCACCGCTTAATAAAACAACTGAAATGGAATTAATTAATGTAGTTCATTTTCATTGAAACCTAACGAATGGTGTAACGCATGTTATTCATACATAATCAATTTTATTAATTTAATAGAAATTTATCCAATTGAATTATTATTATAACGTGTTCTAGAAACTTCTGACCCGTCTCTTTCCTTTGATTTTTAAAGAGTTCGCGAGAACTAATCTAAATCGAGCTTTTCCAAGGATGAATAACTTTAATACAGATTCATTATTCGAATTTCCGTGACAGCAATGCGACGCTGTGCAAAAGCTCATCGAAATAATTAATCCCCGTTCGGAACGGAATGCAAAATCAACGCAAATCTGTAGAACACGAGAAAAGAAAACGAAATTATTTTTCAGCAGCAGCGAAACGGACGCTCGCTTTTGTTTCATTCTCTCTCGCTCGCCGCCCGCTACGATCCGTCATTCATGGAAATGACGCATTTTAATGTGACAAAGTTTTAATTCGGCAAAAAAAGAAAAAAACGAAGAAGTAGAAGTACCTAAAGGCGAGTCGGTTGGATCTCGTTTGAATATCATTCGAATTTCCATTTAGATTTATTCCGAAGGAAAACCTTTCCCTGGACGAACGTCCAAACTGTCATGTCGAAATTAAGTCGGCCTTTTTATATCTCCCCAGAGAAAATCACCATCAGAAGTTAATTTGCGGTAGCAAGGAGACTACCGCTGACGATGCTCGAGTTGAAGGTTTACTTTAATTTCCTTCGTAATGATGACAGACCAAAATTTCTGCCGAGTTCCGAGGAAACAGGAAACCTCGCCATAGTTCCGATATCTCGAACAAACTGGGTCTCGTTTGCTCTTATTTATCCTTACGGGAGCAATGGTCCAGTCGAAGTAGGGGGAATACTTATCTCTTACTCAAATATTTCGTTAAAATCTATTAGATACAAAAATCGTAACGGAATATATGTTTCAATTATATTATTATTAATATATATGAAACACTTTGACATATAATAGTAGTTAATATCAAATATTAATGTGAAAATTCATTTTCAATTTTTTACCCACTATAAACTATTATTTGTTGCTTTGCCGTTGTCACACCCTCGCCGGGGATCAAACCCAGGACTTTTAGATTTACGCACCAATGCTCCGATCTCTGAGCTACGAGAGGTAACAACAGCAACAATTTTCCCTCATTAACCTAAGGTAGTTTATAGTGGGTAAAAAATAGAAAATGAATTTTCACATTAATATTTAGTATTAATGTGTTATTATNGGACGCGGCGGAAAAGAAAAGGTTAGAAGCGTTTGAAATGTGTTGTTACAGGCGAATGATGAGGATAACGTGGGTAGAGAAGGTTAGATATGAAGTGATTTTAGAAAGAGTAAGAGAACAGAAGACTAAATGGAAGTCAATAAGAAATAGGCGTGATGGGTTAGTAGGACACCTTCTCAGGCATGAAGGTCTAGTCAGAGACATATTAGAGGCAGAAACGGATGTTAGGCGGTGCAGAGGTAGACCTAGATTAAATTACTGTTCGCAAATAGTTAAGGATGTGGGTTGTTTTAGTTTTAGGGATATGCGAAGATTAGGTCAGGATAGGAAAGAGTGGAGGTACGTGTCCAACCAGTCTTAGGACTGACGACCTTATGATGATGATGATATCATAAGGGTTGCCTCCATAATTTATCGCAAACAATGGTTCATATTTTGTACTTACTTATTTTTAGGGAAACGCAGATTTAATCGGGATGCCCCACCTTTTAAAAATAACAATCAATTCTTTACCTAACATACCGCTGTTTATCTATTTCTCAATCTTCAAATAAATGTAATTTTTGATTCTTGTCAATTATATCTGTAGGGCCGAAATTATTATTCAAAGTATGTGCTTCTTTTAGAGGATGTTTGACATATTCATATTTAATTAATTGTACCAAATTAGTAATATTTGAACTGTTCTTTTATTCTTTCTTGCAATGACCGTTCTGTCTATCCCATGTAGGTAAAGTTTGTTACAATCTGCACATTTTAACTCATACATTCCAAATTGTGCATAATCTTTTTTTATCTAGTTGTTATTTTTAATTATTTGGTTGCCTAAAGAGACATGTTTATTAGTAGGAGTAAAAATTGTTTCCCCTCCTCTCGACATGTTTATTGTAATACCTACTAAATTACTTTAATAGTCGAATAGAATTTTGAAATCTTCCAGATTCCAGAAAAATTTTAACCCGGAAAATTCTCGCCCGAAAAATCTTCACTTTTATATCAATAGCAATGTATTTCGTCTCCTGACGAAACCACCGCTTAATAAAACAACTGAAATGGAATTAATTAATGTAGTTCATTTTCATTGAAACCTAACGAATGGTGTAACGCATGTTATTCATACATAATCAATTTTATTAATTTAATAGAAATTTATCCAATTGAATTATTATTATAACGTGTTCTAGAAACTTCTGACCCGTCTCTTTCCTTTGATTTTTAAAGAATTCGCGAGAACTAATCTAAATCGAGCTTTTCCAAGGATGAATAACTTTAATACAGATTCATTATTCGAATTTCCGTGACAGCAATGCGACGCTGTGCAAAAGCTCATCGAAATAATTAATCCCCGTTCGGAACGGAATGCAAAATCAACGCAAATCTGTAGAACACGAGAAAAGAAAACGAAATTATTTTTCAGCAGCAGCGAAACGGACGCTCGCTTTTGTTTCATTCTCTCTCGCTCGCCGCCCGCTACGATCCGTCATTCATGGAAATGACGCATTTTAATGTGACAAAGTTTTAATTCGGCAAAAAAAGAAAAAAACGAAGAAGTAGAAGTACCTAAAGGCGAGTCGGTTGGATCTCGTTTGAATATCATTCGAATTTCCATTTAGATTTATTCCGAAGGAAAACCTTTCCCTGGACGAACGTCCAAACTGTCATGTCGAAATTAAGTCGGCCTTTTTATATCTCCCCAGAGAAAATCACCATCAGAAGTTAATTTGCGGTAGCAAGGAGACTACCGCTGACGATGCTCGAGTTGAAGGTTTACTTTAATTTCCTTCGTAATGATGACAGACCAAAATTTCTGCCGAGTTCCGAGGAAACAGGAAACCTCGCCATAGTTCCGATATCTCGAACAAACTGGGTCTCGTTTGCTCTTATTTATCCTTACGGGAGCAATGGTCCAGTCGAAGTAGGGGGAATACTTATCTCTTACTCAAATATTTCGTTAAAATCTATTAGATACAAAAATCGTAACGGAATATATGTTTCAATTATATTATTATTAATATATATGAAACACTTTGACATATAATAGTAGTTAATATCAAATATTAATGTGAAAATTCATTTTCAATTTTTTACCCACTATAAACTATTATTTGTTGCTTTGCCGTTGTCACACCCTCGCCGGGGATCAAACCCAGGACTTTTAGATTTACGCACCAATGCTCCGATCTCTGAGCTACGAGAGGTAACAACAGCAACAATTTTCCCTCATTAACCTAAGGTAGTTTATAGTGGGTAAAAAATAGAAAATGAATTTTCACATTAATATTTAGTATTAATGTGTTATTATGTTATATTATTTCTGCACATTTTAACTCATACATTCCAAATNAATAATATAAATACATATATACCCAGAGAAATAAACAATTCATTCTCTACAAAAATCCAAATTTTAATGCACTAAATAAGATAATTTTAATCCTCTCGTAGTACCAAAACGTTTCTTTTATTTCATTACACCTTCCCAGCACTTGAATAAGGGAAAATATATAGATGTAACAGTAATAATCAAAGTAGAAAATGAAAATAGAGGGTGTAAATATTGGATGAAAAATGAAGAAAGGAAGTGCAAGGAGGGTGAAGCATTAATGCATATAATTACTGTTGTTTGTAAAATGTATTTCTATGCAATCTTTCTTTTATAAAACAGTTTCACCTGTCTTCGACATTGAAAAAGATGTGCCTGATATTAGTGAGCGTTATTGATTACGGACTCTTTTGTTTTGGTTGTTCGTTGGTCTCAATTTCGCACTCAACTTTTCCCAAAGCAATTGAGTTAGATATCCTTGCCACTTATCTAAGCGAATTCAATTTCTGTTATTTGACCACTCGGGCACGCATATTGACTGACTGGTCTATCCACTTTGAAACACAATACCGGACATTCTTATTCTTTTTATGTTTGCGCAAACACAAGAGAAAAAATATAATCCTGGCTTTCTTTGTGTCCTTTTCTTTTTCTAGAAACACTTGAGATAAGTCTAAAGCAAGAGATGTTAGAAAATGACATCTCCTTTTCCAGACATAACTAGTGACCTATATCAAATAGGTACTATACATATATGCTTTAAATAAACATAAAAGCATTTTTAAAGATACAAAAATTTGATCGTAATGTCAAAATATTTCATCTATTTAGATTCCTATTTAATGTTCCACGATAAAAAATATCGTGAATAGAACAGGATAGAAATGTAGGGAAGTATTAGAAACTGTAGGAGAACGGAGTACAGAGGGCAGTATGGAAGTTGATAAGAAAAATACGAAATTAGGTTTACAAAATTTGTTCTAAAATACAGTAGGAACAAGTGGAAATAGAGAAGAAAGTTGTATGTAGTGAATTACTCAATTCTATTTGTTCGTTGCTTAAATTATTTGTATACCAAGTAATGATAATTTAAAAATATTATTGTTAATTGTATGTAATATTTCGTAATAATAACTCCCATTCTATTCTACTGCTTCCAAACTTGAATAGAATCGTATAAAGTTCTAGCAAAACGGTTTAGCAATTAAAGTTTATTTTACTGTTATCAAATAGCATACCTAATTTTTGACAAACTAAGTCACTAATCAATTAGAAATTGAAAGTTTTTGTTATTTTACTGAGGTATCTGCTGTAACCAATATAAAAAGAAGTTTATTTAAGAATAGAATAGTTTCTAAATTTTATTATTGTTTAAGTATTTGTTTAAATACGCATGTATCAGTTTCACATCCGAACAGCTTCTGTAAATAGCGTCTTACTTACGTCTACCATAAATTCATGAATGCTTTAGAAATGAATAAAAAAAAAAAGCACCTTCCCTGGAAAAATAAGCAAGTTGCTATTGTTATACGTATTTTGTGTTGTTCCTTCTCTTGCCCTCCGCGTTTTCAACCCCTCCTTCGCATATATACTTGGAAGAAAAGCACTTTCATAAATCTACCCCGAGATATATGTGCTCACAATTTCCGGGATCCGGCCATTAAGCTGCACCCGGAGCAAGCGCACCCGGATCGGGGTAGATATATACATACATACATACATATATACGCGTACACTTATCTAAGTGTACGATACCAAGCTACTTTTATTTGCTCTTTGATTTCGCCGTTTTATGAAATTCAAGATTAAAAGCCGTGATGCAAACGCCAGTGCCGTGCCGTCGGTCTCGGGGAGAAAACGCGACGTCTGAGTAGACGACTCCCCTAATTGAGAAAGAAAAGAAAATCACCAAGAAGTGTACACAAAAACCTAATGGCAGTTTATAAGAAATTGGATTTAAAAAGATAAATTTTGAAGCACCAGAACTTCGGACCTTGACAACTCAAAAGAAAAGTAATCCATTTGGAAATTTTGCGATAAAGGATTAAACTGATATTATTGGCTGAATCTTAAATTACAGTAATCCATTCTCATACCTACTAACAGAAAAACAACAAAATCATACTAATAATTTCGGAGACAAAAAACCTGCTGCTTTGACATTACTGACATCGTTTTCCAAAAAAATTACACGTAATTCCAAAAAATTATAGATACCCTAGACAAAAATTCTCAGTCTCTCTCCAGTCTCTCAGTCTTTCAGCGTCTCTGAAACCGTCTTTCACAGTATTTCACAGTCTCTCAGTTATTCCCCGGGTGTTTTTATGGATCTCTCACAGTCTCTGTATGTTAATTCAGAGATTCGAGTCTCTCACAGAGAAACTGAACGAATAAAACTGAAAAATTAAGAGACTCGAGTCTCGCGTAGAAAGACTGGGATCTCTGAAATATGTTGAAATTTTAACCATGTTTATCGAGACACCACTTATTGAGAGATTGAAGTCTCTCGTTCAGAGATTCGAGTCTCTCGTTCAGAGACTGGATACGAAATGAGAATCTCTCTATGAGCGACTCGAGTTTCTCGTTCAGAGACGCTAAACAGCTTTTTTGACAGTCTCTCCCAGCGACACCAGAGAGACAACGATTTGTTTTACAAAAGGGCCAATTTGATTTTCGTCCCTTTCGAAAACGACTAGTGTTAGCCGTAGTCGTTGACGAACTTTAGTCCTAACATCTACAGTAAATAGATTGTGTGTGTTTCGACCAGCGCGTCGTATATTTACTTGGGCGACTTATGACGAGTAGAGCTTACTGAAAACCAAAAAAAACTTTTGGGTGTTTCATTCCCATCAACCAGTAATGCTGGTGGGCAGGCAGTCCCTCCGGACTACGTCGGAAGGTAGGGCTGAAGGCCCTCTTCAACCTTCTTTCAGGAATCGTGGGAATGGGTGGGTGGTGGTTCGGGTGAGAAAGTTGAGACGGACGAAATGAAGACAGAAGAGAACGAAAGATTATCTAAGGAATATTACTGCCTCAGCATTTATCTAAGTGATCCAAGGAAACCATAGAAAAACTTGGACCAAGGCAGACGGATCCAGAATCGAACCGGCGTCCTTCCGAATACTAAGCAATGGTCTAAACCTCTGGGCCATGCGCTCAGTGCCGAAGATCCGTCAGTGTCGCTGCCTTAGCGTTACAGGACCAGTGCTAATTACTAAATTTCAGTTTAAAGTACTAATCAAAACGTGGACAGTATTAAATTTTATCCAAATTTGTAGATATGTTCTCCAATAGCAAAGGTGGCACATTCGGTGTAAATAACATTGAAGTTAAATGTTTCGGAAACGGGGATTGAACACGGAAATATTCTTCATCGTCGCTCTTCACAATAAAAGGAAGTACAACAATAAAGAAGAAAGAATCATTGCTACCTACGTATAAAATGAGATCCTTATTTATATTATTTGCTTGAAAAATGTCGTTAATTTGTAGCTAAAGATGTAGAGGTAAGAATATAATGGAACTACCGCCGATGTACAATTATACTCAAGTAGGCAAAGAATACAGATTTATTTGGATAGTTGCACTCGGCTTACGAATAAAAGTCTTTATTTTATAGAGAGCTGTGGCATTTGGAGCGGAAGTGCTAATTTATACAGTTATAATATACGTTATACGAGGGTGGATTGATAAGTTTCCGGCCTAACCAAGAGATGACGCCACTAGGCCTACCTTGAGGTGACATTCTATAGTACCATCCTTGGATAGCTTGTAGCTATAGTTTCAGCCCGATCTCCT
>NW_020438937.1:210944-218487 GCF_000699045.2 Agrilus planipennis
AGAATTAGTCGTTTTGTATTAGATGCTTGTAGACTGCTTAAATTCAATTAATTTCTTATCTCAATGTCATCGTTCATAAACGTCTGATTAGATATTAAAATATTTTTTCTAATTCGTAATGAATTTCCGGATATTAATTATCAAAACTTAAAGCAATACTGTCCTAGCTTTCTTGTTGAATGTACGAGGGGTGGTCCAAAAACATGAAATGAAAACGTTTTAATTAATTATAACAAATAACTATTTTTATTTTGAAATATAGATAATTCACATGAGGCTGTATACGTTTATAATCCATACTTACACTTCAGGACTAATTTCTCTTTCGTAGTATCCTCTACAGTCTACACAATGCACCTCTCTGGCTAGGTCTTTAGTAACAATAGTAATGAGCATACCAGTAAGACCAAGACCATACAAAGACTGAGACTATACCAGCAAGACTAAGACCAAGGTCGAAAATATATCAGTCCAAGGTTGTTCCAGTCTTAGTATTGGTCTTGAACTTACTTATTCGGTTTTCTTCTAGTCTTGGTTTAAGTCTTACACTTGGTCATTTAACCTAATACTTACGTTTTTTTTAATATTTATTCTAACCGAAACAATAGTTGTCTCAAATGATGAAATCTTCTATCATACATGCGAACTTGTCATGACTTTTGAAGAAAATAGTTTGAGAGTTTTGAAAACTTGAAAACTTCCTCCAATGCATAAACTGATTCCTTCTTCGTAACATAAATTGACCTTTAAAGGAACAAAATAGTATACAAGAGACTTAAACGAAGTAAAAAATATCAAATAAAGTTCTGTTCTCTCGGGTCAAGCTCTTAATGTTTTCAGGAATTACTTAAGTTGACTTTAATTTTTAAAAATCGACTTAGTTTTCCATTTTCCATCGTTGCTTCTTGAAATGAATATCAAACAATTTCAAGCTGTAATACTTGATAATATCGGTTTGAAACGCGCAAATTATTTATGTAGTTATGATAGAATTAAACGAAATACAATTCAAAGATGTATTTCACCATTAATGGTTAGTGAACTATCAGTCCCGGCTAGAATTTTGAATGGAGTGCACGTAGGGTCCCTAAGTAGGTAGCCCACTACCCCTTGTGGGCCCTATGGCAAGGATGTGGCATATAACGCCTTGCCGCATATGGCCCCCACGGGGAAAAATTATTGCTACCCCANGGGTAAGAACTGCAGTGAATACTTTTTATTAAAAAACCTGACTAATGGGATGATATCTGACGTCATAGATGCTAAGTAAATGGAAACTTAATAGCGAATATTTGTAGGTGAATGTATAGATAAGCATAGCAACAAACAGTGTTTGATAACTTTCCACGGAGGAATAATCGTTATTAGTTTGAAGCTTTTATCTGTCTGTCTGGTTACAGCATCACAGCTCCGGAATAGATATACCGATTTTAATGCCTTCTCTTATGTAAAAGCTCATACACTCGTGATAATTCACCATCACCGACTACTACTCTAGCTACGTTATGGACCGTATCCAGAGTTTTTGGTTGTCATCACAGTTTCGTGTAGGTACAGCAAAATATTTACCGAACATAGAAATTTTGTTGATTTCGTTCATTTTATTAACTACATACATATTTTTCGTCTATCAAATTTCCCATGTTCCGCATTCAAAGACCTGAAATCTTCAAACTGAAGTATGTCGGACGGGCAGCAAGCGTCTTTTAAATTCCCAAGCAGCTAGCATTCAGTGCAACGTGCAACAAAAACTTTTATTTAAATTTAAACGGGACTGGCTCGTGTTTCACAGCACACACGATTCTTCTCATCCCATATATTTACTTTGCCCTGTGAGTGGAGCAGAAAAATGCACCGGCATTAATCAGACAGTAAGTATCATGTGGGAGAAACAGTGGCGTTCCCATCGGTCTGGTCTGCTGCTAGGGGATATAAGGGATGTGGAGGGGGGAGGGCATAATAACGGCCGTTGATGGGTGGCGGCGGCGAAAGAGGTGAGAAGAGAGGAAAAGGGAGTCAGACGAGTGAGTATTCCCGAGCGAGTGGCTATTACATTTCTCATTTGGGATGATAATGCAACAGGAACGAAAGATCCGTAGCGGCGATGGAAAGGACAACGGTAGAAGAGGATAGGGGATGGCTTGTGAACGTGCGACCGGGAATGAGACGGGTATAGAGAACGCGATGCGTGAATGCACTGTCAAGTATTGGTCCGAAGATGTTATTGATTTGGGGAAACGAATGCGGGAAGGGTCGAGATGGACAGCAGAAATTTCGTAACGGACGAGAACTGAAACAATAACGGGAAAAGCGGTCGTTTAATAAAATACTGGATGTTTGATGTGGTCGATTATTTCGACTGGTCTGTTGGCATTTTCATTAATTCTAATCGCAAAGGGACGCCAACCGCAAACACATGTTATTCAGCAAAAGAATCGCTCGGCATTTGTTATACATACGTTGCAATCAACTACAGACAATGTATTAGGTAAATACTGTGCAAATATTAAGACAAGAATTAGTCGTTTTGTATTAGATGCTTGTAGACTGCTTAAATTCAATTAATTTCTTATCTCAATGTCATCGTTCATAAACGTCTGATTAGATATTAAAATATTTTTTCTAATTCGTAATGAATTTCCGGATATTAATTATCAAAACTTAAAGCAATACTGTCCTAGCTTTCTTGTTGAATGTACGAGGGGTGGTCCAAAAACATGGAATGAAAACGTTTTAATTAATTATAGCAAATAACTATTTTTATTTTGAAATATAGATAATTCACATGAAGCTGTATAAGTTTATAATCCATACCTACACTTCAGGACTAATTTCTGTTTCATAGAATTCACTACACAATACACCTTTCTGGCTAGGTCTTTAGTAACAATAGTGATGAGCATACCAGCAAAACCAAGACCAATACTAAGACTGAGAATATACTAGCAAGACTAAGACCAAGGCCGAAAATATATCAGTCCAAGGTTGTTCCAGTCTTAGTATTGGTCTTGGACTTGCTTGTTCGGTTTTCTTCTAGTCTTGGTCTTGCTGATGTAGTATCGGTCTTGGTCTTGGTCTTGCTGGTATAGTCTGTCTTGGTCTTCGTCTTAGCCTTATTTGTTAAGTCTTGGTCTTGATCATTTAATTTGATACTTTTTTTTATAATTATTCTAAGCACACATTTTTCTATTTTCCGACACAATAGTTGTCTTAAATGCTGAAATTTTATATCATACATGCGAACTTGTCATGACTTTTAAAGAAAATAGTTGTGAGAGTTATAAAAATTCGAAAATTTACCCTTCTTCCAATGCATAAACTGATTCTTCCTCGAACACATAAATTGACCTTTAAGGGAACCAAATAGTATGCAAAGTACTTAAACGAAGTAAAAAATATCGAAAAAAAAATTGGTTTGTCTCTATATTTCAACCAAGTGTTATCCAGCAGAGGAACAAAGAACACTGATTCCTAGGACATTCTTGTAGATCCCTTTTTTCAAGCAGTGGTAAAGTTTCTTTTTGTTATATTTACCTACTGTTAAATTCTAGTAAAGCAAACTGAAAATTTCAAATACTAGAAATGTTTTGTTCCAAGGAAACAACATATTAAAGTTGCTTCAAATATTTTAACTCCACCGGAAGTAATAGTTTAGTCTTGCGTATTTGGTCTAAGTCTTTCATATTCAATCTTGATTTTAATCTTGGTCTTGTTTGTTCGGTCTTGGTTTCAGTCTTGGTCTTGCGTTCCATCCTAGATTTAGTTTTGATCTTCTTCGTTCGGTTTTGACCATGACCAAGACTACAAGACCAAAACCAATTTTGCTCATTACTAATAGTAACTACCACCTCGACGTAGCAGTTAGGTACCTACTTCGAGTTTTAGCATTTACTTCTTCTATAAAAATAAAAATAAACTGAAAGCATTTCTTATTGAATTGTATAGGTATCATTTTCTTATGTTCTAAGGGTTGCACCCAAATTTCATTCGCAGTGATAATTCTCTCCAAAAAAATTAGTAGGTTTCTAAAGAATCCTTTTGACTAGGATTCATTATTGCTTCTGAGGTGCGAGGTGCGCTGACTCTTTTGATGTTAAGATGATCAGGTGTATTCTTATAATGGGCATATCTGAAATTTGACAATCCTTTGTTAATATACAGAGTAATTCTAATCTTACACCAGCACCTTCTAACACTGTTTTTTTTTTTTTCGATAATATTATGGTCTCGATTATTGGTCATCCTGAAAATTGAAACACTATGCCATTTATCAACCATTTCATTGCTTTTGGCTTGAAGGATTCTGTTTGCTAATAGGCAATTATCGAATTTTATTATGGTACTCATTTTCTACCACAATCTCATGTGGACCGATATCTAGATAACGGCTGACGTTAAAAAATTGACACCTGACTTGTACCTCCAATCAATTATTCTTAGTGACTTTAATTTAGTACGTATTTTTACAGTATTAGTTGTTAGATGAAATGTATTTAAGTAACTTCACTCTGCCTTTTTTTAATTTATCCAATTTTTAGTTTCAGTTCGATAATTGTAATATTTACTTATTTCGACTTGTTAGTAAGAGTGAGGACAGCTGCTTTCCCCTGACCCAAAAGTAATCTTGCGTTCCTTATAAAGATACCCTTTCGATTTGTTACGCTACTGAATGTTTAAAAAAAACATTCGATCTTTGATCCTCGATATTTTCCTTTCATCCCCTCGATATAATGACGACTCCGCCTGTTCGTGATTGTCGAGGGTGCCGCAGAATCCTGGTCGAAAAACTTTTCCTTCTTCGCAGCCACCAATCTACCAACCGCGGCAACCCCGCTCGCGACTCGCTACGCTGTATATAATACGTACATACATATGAATATGATGGATTTATGTAACTAATAAGCGCGAGGCATTCATTGGTCGAAACGGACGCTTATATACCCAGCCGACCGCGACCTCTCCCAGCTTCAGCGTCCGCCTCCATATTAATATCGCGAGAACAAAATGCTCCTTCATGTATCCAAACTCCTACACATACACAAACCACCGCCTAATGATCTTTTCTGTAACAAACAAAAGTACTCATACTAAAATAAAATACAAAAAAAAAACAATAGAAATAAAACCCGCGCCGTAAAAGTTTTTCGACATTTTTACTTAATTCTTTCCGTGCAAGACTAAAAAGTTTGTTCTAAACTGTTTTATTGGATTTATCATCGAGCGACAGATCTGACAGTCGATCGGGATCGACGTTCGATGATTCCTAGACCGCTTACTCTGGACCACAAGTAAATATAGATAAACAAATAAAACAAAATAATTAATAAAGGATAAATATTCAATGATATCAATATCGATGCGTTGCGATCTGGACTCCTTTAGGCTGTATTATCCAGAATTTTATTCCGGTTAATTAATTTTTAATTTCATAAGTGTAACATTATCATCGTCTCTCCCTTCTGGGAAATCTTCATTGATTATTTAAGGTAAAGGGAGATTAGATGATCAAACATGAAGATGTCCAGAAATTACCAGCGCTATAAAGTCTTATCTGATACATTAGTCATAATACTTTACGTATTCTGTAACTAGAACCCTTAAACCATTCACGACAATATAAGGAAGCAGTAGATGGGTAAATATATTATAGAAGAGTGAAGTGAGGGTTGAAGAGAAGGTCGAAGATTCACCTTTGACCCGCCTATGCGCGGTTATTATATCCATAGCGCCGGCGGCTGCGAATATGCGATTGGCCTGTTAGCCGCGACCGTCACCACCACCCCCGCATAACCCCCCGTGGCGCAATGCGGGCTTCTTTTCTCCGCCTCGATATTAATATTGAATTTTTGCGTCTCGAGTCGCGAAATGCGCGCGCACCGCGATGCCGTCGCCACTATAGACGCCGCCGTCGCTTATGGTGGTGGACAACGGCCGAGCGCCGGTCGTCATCAGCGTCCCCGATTGCCGCCGCCCTCGACAACGCCGACCGCCGACTCGCAAGACCCACCATCGAAATATACACGTTAACCTTACGGTTTAAGATCTTAAGAACAAATAAATGTCCTAAAAGTAATTATTTTTGATCAACAATTATGAACAAAAAGGTACAGCAATACCTCGGTTTGTATGAATAAACAAATTATAAACGTGCTGGTCTATGTTAGTAGGGCATCTACTCATGCGTAAAGGGCTAAGTTAGAGACATATTGAAAGCAAAAACAGGAATTAACAGGAGTAGTAGTATAAACTTCAATTAGATTACTGATCACAAATAGTTAATGATGTGGGATGTTCTAGTTTTAGGGAAATAAGAAATTTAGCTAAGGATAGGAAAGAGTGCAAGAAAATATGCGTATCCAACAAGTCTTAAAACTGACGACACTATAATAGTGATGATGATAGTCAAATAGAATGAACCTATCAACGTACGTCGTAACTGAGTTAGTATGCATAATAACACAATTAGCTAATTTGGTCGTTGTTGTTCTATGTTTTGTTTACAAAATGTTTTGTCTGTTTTTCTGTACGGGCTAATCCACGAAACGGCTAAACCGATTTCGACAAGAGCATAGGGGCATGAAGCGAAGGTTGTCAAGAGAGATCTAACTTTTTCTTTTTCTCTTTTATTGTTAATTGGTAATTTTTTTAATTGTTTTATTAAATTAGAAAATTCTGCACTACTTTTAATTCAAAGCACTCGTACCTATATCAAATTTTTCCTATCAAATATAACAAGTGAACTGTATATATCTCACAAAATCAGTATATGCTGAGTCCATTTCAAATGTTCATCAGTATTGACAGTCAAACACTTATATAGCGAAACACCCCTACAATTTCAAAATGACAATTTTCGTTATTAATTACTTCACTTTCCTTTGTTCAAAGTTTCCTTATTTTTAGTAGCCGTCTGCGACTGTCTGATGTGTGCTTCAGATTCAGAGTCAAACATTCAACCAAAATATTTATTTTGGTTTCATTTTCTCCCGCAGACCAATCAGTTAAACGCTGAAAATTCGTTCCTAAGCGTTATTTCCGACCTCTACAACAGTCGTTGACAAATTGGTCATGTATTTCAAACCTAAAATATTTGGAGTCCGTCCAAATAATAAGCAAGATTCAGTAGGCTTTGGCTGTCGTCACCTCCATGTTAAATGCTGTAAATACAATAACTGTAAAATTAAAATTTTGGAACGGGTTCATAAACCCTTTCGTATTATCCCCGACGTATCTTTATAAAACAAACATTATTTATACTGTACACATTTACCTAAAAGTCTCATTTAAATTATACTTTAATTCAATGTCATTTCATTTTGTATAAAAAGAGGAGATAAAAACAAATAATCAGAAAGGTTTTCCATGAACTTTACAGAAGAAATTTTCCTGGACATGCTGAAAAACTATTTTGATATAAAAAGTAATAATTAATAATTTAACATTTAGAAAATTAATTAGCAGTACATTATTCTACGTTATTTTGATGTAAAAATGATTTATATAATTCTGATTTATTATTTTAACAGAATATTACTTCCTAATA
>NW_020438937.1:219608-238720 GCF_000699045.2 Agrilus planipennis
TTCATAGTAGTTTTCCACAAATTTCAGTACAATTAATATCTTCCTTTATAGAGGAATATATAAATATATCACTTATTTGTAAAATTTGTTTGCTCTTAAGTATGATTGGGTTATTGAACTCTTTTGTTGTCAATAATACTTTAAATTGCAATCGTTTTACTGTTGTTGGACTTGATGCGTCTGGTTTCAGTTGTCTTATAATGACAATTTCAGGAAGTACACTTGTTAGTTCGTTTAATTATAAGTTTATGCATGTGTTACGTTTGCCCCTTAAGACCCATATAAAAAACCCATAAGGCAATCCTCATCATAAGGAATCTGCCGGGAAATCCCTATATCGACATGGCCCTCATTAGCCGTATGAAGCCCGCACGCTACCTGGGGCATGCCCCTTATAAATTCTAGTCCGGTGTGTAATGGAATTAGGGTGTTACAGAATTGATAACAATTGAAAATTGTATTGCATTTTTTTGGATTTTGGATTTTGTTCCGGCACATGGACAACTTACTTGACGATTCAGTAGCAAAGCTACATTTAAATGTATTTGGTACATAATTTTCTGCAAATTTTGAGCGACAAAACAAACAGCAATTTTATACCTTTAATTAACCAACTGTAAAGTAAAAAGTGTTACGCATATTTTAAATTTGAGTGGAATGTTTTAATTATTATCTTGTTGAAGAATATTTTGTTGATAAATTTACTAAGTTTCTTACTTTAAAATCCTTGAGGTTTATTAAACTTTATAAACGAATATAACCAAGAATTTGTTTAATACACAGGTACCTAATTTAGTAATTTTATTAAATATTACAATATATGTATATGAATTGCACTTGCTAAAACCAGAGTATCTCATTGTGATAAGTCACGTCATAGTAAAGAATTTATGTAGCATTTAACGTTTGCATTTAAAGGTTTTATGAGGTCTTAAAAAGTACATCGGTGGCATGGAGAGAAAGTAAAATATATGTTCAGTTTGCGTTTACTGTGCGACTCCTGCCAGAAAATTAAAAGCTCAACTGTCATTTATCCATATTTTATAGTTTGTTTGCTAAAAAGCGACTCCGTATTTCAGGAACTCGCACCCATTAAGCATAAAATTTCTGATAAATGGATAACGACCGTTATTTATGAAGACGACATATGTATGATTCCCAAATACATAGATACATTCCTATATGCATTTAATACGTATGTAAAGGGACATGGATATGTATAGGTTTGTGTGCGATGTGATGTTGAACATTGAATTTTGTGGTTATAAATAGATGTGCTCGCATTTATTCTAAAAGCATGGAATTTCGATATATGGCACGTGTCAATGAACTGTTTTGTCGCCTCTTATTCTCTTATGTATATTTGACACTTTGACTTTTTTAAAAATGAAGAGAATTATGTTTAATGGTCCCAAGGCGACAAGACGGGCGGAATTTTTAAAATAAAGACCCCAACACTTTCCTTCTGATGTTAAGTTTAGACTGGAACAAAAGACGCTGAAACTGATATCTTTAGAAATATGTGGATACATCTCATATATTAAACATTCAATAGCGTACCTCTTCTTAAATCTTTCTTTATTTGAGAAATGATTGTTTCGAAACGCCTGAAATTTCCGTTTTACTTTGTTAGAACAATCGATAATTGCAATACAAATTAGAAAAAAGGCATAGTTATGCTCCATGTTTTCGTCATCAAGTAATTTTAATTTATAGTTATAATATCATGTGGTCCGTTATATCTATTCTAAGTAGCGCATTTTATTGTTATGCAAATTCAACCAGAAAATTATAAAAATCCTTTAGTTGCTATTCAAAAATTATAAAAATTGCTTGAGATAAGCTTTCAATTAACTAAATCCTCAATATACAAAAGATTCCTGGATTCACAGAAAGTAGAAAATATGATATTACAACATTTAATAGAATAAAAACTGTAAATAATAACAAAATTTCATTGTATACACCACACACCTAATAAATGATTAATTCAATGACATTTCGCCTTTTGATTAAGAATTCCTCGGTCTCGTAACCTTGATATATTGCTGTTAAACTTTTGCTTGTACAAGAAAATTTTAGTTCTACTTCACAGTTATATTGCAAAAATACAGTTTTTAAACAATAAAGTTTGATTTCATATCCAATTAACAGGATTTTTGATGCGATATAAGAGATATAGTTGGTTAGTTTTCACTTATAATGAAACTTTAATCTCTATTTTGATGTCCAAAATAGACATTAATGCCCAAAAGACCAGGAATGTTTTAAGGTATTCAGGTGTATTACTTTGTTGTAAAAAAGCCAACATAAAATTCTATTTATTTAAGTGTATCTTGATGAGGAAACTTTTACATCACTAATGTGCAGGTAAAACAAGGATAAATGTACATACTTATATTTTAAAATACAGAAAGCTTCCAATTCAGTTTGAGCAAACTTTTCAACACCAGCATTCTCAGTCATTTAAACACTAAACCAATGAAATTTTAATTGTTAGTTGACCAATTTTCAATGAGAGAGTTGAGTTGGAACGAGAAAGAGTGCCGGATCCATCGGGAATCGAATCCAAACCAGCCACATATGACATGATAGAAAAAACTGTGTTATTATAATCCCAAAATTATAAAAATCGTTAAACTAGTGCTAACATTTATTTCTTTTGTTTCAGATTATCAGTCTTTGGGTTTTCGGCTCTGAATGTAAAGTTAATATCAACATCTCACTGATCTGATGAAAAATGTACTTGATAGAAGGACAACTGCTGCATATTTATGTAAGTCTTTAATTTTCAATTATTGCGTCTCAAAAAGTTTCACCGTTTTCTTAATTAATTAACCGATACATCGTTAGGACAGAATTATTTTAAGAGTTCATTTAAAGATCAAACTGATTTTTCGATCTTTTAATGTCTAAATCCTCAAGACAACGTCTTTTCTAAATTATATAGCAATTTAGTATCTATCTCCAGTTACATATTATTTCGCAGAAAATAAAAGTAAAACGAGTTATTCAAAATTGAGTGTTTATTAGGTATCCGTTTAGAATGATTTGAATACATAGGTTTCATAAAAAATGCAGTAGGTGTTGTCGATTAGCCTTTTACCGATTGAAAAATTAATTTTCCGGCTTTCCCGCGACGGCAACGGGTGGAAAACTGATGCGCCTGCGGCCGTTTTTTGCGCCGCTGAATCCACTATAGATGAGGTATTCGGTTGGTAGGTATAACACGGCTAACATGCAGGGTAAACTGTGCACAGGTTATCTGAAATACCACATCAAAGCAATTTCCTTTTGAAAAGGTAAATTAATTCTGTCAGTCACAGGAGAACAAGCCGAATAAGGATTTTATTAATAGATAGTCTCGTCGTTGGCTGCGTGGTTTCGCTTGCATCGGTGATTTGTATTACTCACTTGCAACCCCCGTCACTATCAGGAACTCTTACGATTCAACAATTTACAGTTCACTGTCATACAGTATTATTAGGTACAATGTGATCGGGACTTGGCATGTATATCACTACATATTGGACTATAATATAACAATTATTGCATTCCATAATTAGGAAACGGATGTGGTTGGCGCATGACGTCATTGTCAGGGGTGTACTTAGGACACTAAGCTACTATTTGTGGAAACGAAGGTGTAAACACATGTGCTAAGCATGTGCTATATTTACAACACTTTCGTCAGCCTCTTTCATGTATAGGGTCACAATTGTTAATTGTTTAAGAGGAACACGCATAGTTCTCAACCCATAAAATTTTGATCGCCGGCCTAAGTACGGACCTTCTATGTTTAAACGTCCCGTCCGCTCCCTAGTTATAAAAAATTCAGATTCAGTATCAATTCGCTAATTAAATAAGAAACACAATTTAATAGATAACTTACTTACAGTAAAGTATTTTTACTGTTACGCCTACGGTCTCTAATGACTTACAATTTCATTAACGATGATGTCGTTTTTTATACGATATTATGTGTATAGGGGCATATACATCCTGTATCTCACATTAACTGATTACAAAATAAGAACATGAAATTAAAACAACATTACTTCGATCATGTACGCTATGAGTTCCATAGCCGAGAACATTAGCACTATACGCATCCGTCAAGAGAAGGATTG
Organism: Agrilus planipennis; assembly: GCF_000699045.2. Taxonomy (NCBI): domain Eukaryota; kingdom Metazoa; phylum Arthropoda; class Insecta; order Coleoptera; family Buprestidae; genus Agrilus; species Agrilus planipennis. The sequence continues at coordinate 223,739 of NW_020438937.1, forward strand.
CGGACACCTGGAATTCCAGGAAAATCGTTCAATTGTTTTACGACTTTTCATAAACATTAGCTGTTTTATATCAAGAAATTAAAAAAAATTTAAGTACTCACCACCGCGTCTGTTTACTCAAGCGACTTGAACGGAGGCCTGGTACAAAGCATAAAATATAAATGAAATTGAAACATTGCTGTATTGAATTTGGTCGAATGTAAGCAGCATTTTATAACTCCACATATGAAGCCAATTTCTTTACTTATTGGTATATGTTATTACATTTACGTTGCCTGTTACTTAGTTTACAAAACACTAACAGTGGAATCGCTCATAACGAACAACCTGATATTACGTAGCTACAATCCCAGACTTTTAGGTACCTATTGGGTTGTTCGGAAAGTCATTTCGTTTTTTCCCGACAGAGGATTTAATTGTATTCTTTTGCACCCAACTTCACATTTAAGCCGTATAATTTTTATATGCTTTGAGAGCTCATATAGCAAGGCTTGTGTGTGAAAAATTTCAATTAATTCTACGCAGAAGTTTGTTGGTTGGTGCCCTTTTAAATATGGAGAGCGATAAGCAGCATTTTCGACATATCTTACTGTTTTACTACAGAAAGGGTAAAAATGCTGTTCAAGCCAGAAAGAAATTGACTGATGTGTAAGGAGAAGGTGTGTTGACAGTACGCCAGTGCCAGAACTGGTTCGCTAAATTTCGATCCGGCAATTTTGATGTCGAAGATGCACCACGTTCGGGAAGGCCGGTTGAAGCTGATAAAGACGCGATAAAGGCATTAGTTGATGTGAACCGGCGAATAACAACACGTGAGATCGGATTGAGGTTAAATTTATCAAATTCAACAGTTTATGACCACTTGAAAGGCCTGGGATTATCCTCGAAGCTCGATGAATGGGTTCCCCATGTTCTCACAGAGAGAAATCTGTGTCGCCGCATTGACGTCTGCGATTCGCTTCTCAAACGTCACGAAAATGATCCGTTTTTGAAGCGCATCATCACTGGGGACGAAAAATGGGTTGTATACAACAACGTCAAACGCAAGAGGTGTAGTGTTTCACCAAGACAACGCGAGACCTCACACAAATTTGGTCACTCGCCAAAAGCTTTTACAGCTTGAATGGGATACAATGCTACACCCACCATATTCTCCAGACTTGGCACCATCGGATTCCGGTCACTCCAAAATTTTTTAGACGGTAAAACCTTCACCTCAAATGAGAAGGTCAAAAACCTCCTCGATAAGTTTTTTGCCAGCAAAGACCAAAAATTTTATGAGCGTGAAATTATGCTACTACCAGAAAGATGGCAAAAGGTGTTGGACCAGAACGGTCAATATATAATTTAATAAAGTATTTGTTTATTATACGAAAACTGTCTTTCATTTCCACAAAAAAAAACGAAATGACTTTCCGAACAACCCTATAGTAATTTATTATATCGGTATATCAGTTTAGGTCGTTTTGTTTTTTACTTTTAGTTCAGCATTAATCCCTTAGCACCATTATCTACGTGCGATTGTTTTTTTTTCTTCTTCTCCAACTAGAACAACTCATTTTCCGTCCATGCAGTCTTTTCTTATACCTTGAAGCAGTTTTCCAACTAACGGTCACATTTTCCTCATTCCCTCCGTAAATAAGAAACGAGTCGGTCCGAAATCCAACTTTCTTAATAACCAGCGAACGCGCGAGTCGCCGGAAATAAATAGAATGAAAGAAATCCAGGGCCGGGCCGGTGCCCCCCGTTCCACAAAACTTCCCATTTCTTATTTCTCTTTCGCCTTACCGCCCCTCTTTCTCCTTCTACCCCGAGCATCGGTCGACAGCATCAGCAACAACTCTCCACTAGTCATTTTGCTTCGTTTTGTTCTCAAGGCATACGAAGTTGTTGAGTTTGTACGTCCGCCGCAGGGCTTGAGGGTGTGAGGTAGGGAGTTGGGGGTTGCGAGATGGTGGCGGAGACAACGACCGGGCAGCTGTACTAAGGCAGCAGAAGGCCATCAAACTTTGATAAGTTTTCCTCGCTCGGACTCGCTACGGACAGCGGTCATTTTTCTCTTCTTTTCAATCTACGCAGAAGACGGAATTTCCTCTCACTCTCCTCTCTGCTGATGCTCTGTTTTACCGCGTCCGAAAATTTTTCAACCCGCTTCAATTTTCCCCTTAGGTACCCACGGGATAACGTAACCATAATGGACTTACGCACACCTTCTTCATGCGAAGGTATTTATTCGGAAAAAAAGGTCGTCGAATAATAGCAAAATATACTCGATCAGCAAAAGTATGTACCCATACATTAGTTGACACAATTGAGGTAATTGAAAGAATAACTTTACCTAAAATAAGTACTTCCATGTTTTATTTGTACAGAAAATCCATCATCTTCATGAAATATTATTAACTTTTCTACATCGATTGCAGTGATGTTAAATTCACTTAATTTTTTTTTTGAATCTGAAGAAATTGTTTCGACCAAAGGGTATTATCGAAAAATACACAAAAACGAGAATAGTATAAGTAAATACATTTTCTGTTACTATAGATATTGACAATAGCCAGATATTTGTTTCGAATCGTTTGGGAATAATAATGAGATCCCAATTTTCACGTTATATGTACCACATTCAACTTATTTCTGTTTATTTTGAAGTGTTCAAAAGACCACTCAGATTTATTTTTCTCCAATAGCTGGTCGATCGAGTGATCTAATAAACCTATAATGAAGGACCAAAGGCTCCTTAGAATTTTTTACTGTTGTATTGGAAAATGCCAGAAAAGTCATCCCCTTTTCTAAAAAATGGAATCCTTTTTTTGTTTTTTGATGCTACTGACTTCATTAAATTAATTTCATTAACACTTAAGGGTTTTATTAGTGAACGAAACAGTAATTATCTAACATATCCAAAACATATTTTCCTTACCTTGAAAAAACGAAAACTTGAGCCATTAAAAAAAAAAAATACAAGAAAACCCAAAATCCCCATATTTCATAAGCTGACTTGAAGGACGCCCTTCCTTGTTCCTTATTGGTGAGCGTTATTGGGACTCTACCTCCAAGTGTCATACAATAATTCATATTCCCCGTTATGATTGGTGAGATGCGCATACAACCGACGCCTGTCATATTCGAGAGCGTCGAGACGGCAGCATCGAAACTCCGCTCCGTCAACGCCACCGCCGTCGTCGTTCCAGCAACCGCAGCCGGCAGCGCCCAAAATAGACTGTTTCGAAATAAAAGAGGGCGCTGTTCGAACTATATTCACGATGAAAAACACGCACACTTGACCTTGTGGTCGCAACAAACCCGTTAACTATACCAACTTGGTATATAAATAAACCAGAAAACAGAACAGGACGTTTATATCTACTCCTATATAATCATGCATGCATTTACATACTACATACATAAACATACGGCATTCTGTCCATATAGGTATTATAATATAATAGCTCAAAATTTTCGAAATTCAATCTGATTAGGGGTCACTAATAAAATACGTTCACAAATAAGGGGTTGGGAAGGGTTTGCTTAGCGTAACGAGATATTACAAGGGGTTGGGGAGGGGGTCTAAAGAAATATGACGTTCGTAGTTCATCAAGTTTGTTTAAAGTATTCAAAAATACGTTTTTCGTTTAACTTCAAAACTTATTTTCTCATAGATGAAAATTCAAAATTAGTGTAGAATTAACGAATTTTAACCATAAGAAGTCGATTTGTGATGCAATATTTATTAAGGGGGTGATGATAGTGTGACGAAGGGGGGGAGGGCTCCAAAACGGTGATATTCTGGATGAGGTACTTTATAGATAACTTTTTAGGTAAACATATCAATAAAACACTATTGAGAATTGCTTCCAAAAGTTTGATAACTTGCATTATTAATAGATAATCCCGATACTTCTGGCATTTAAGGTCAATTAATTTGTATAAAACTTAGCAGAAAAAGTAACGAGTATCTCAGACTTCATGTTAATTTCCTCCCTTAGTGCCTAAGCTGTTTTTCGCCACCCCTCGACCAGGAAGGGAATATGAATTAGCATTCGTATTATCGATAGAAAAATCGCACCATTAAATAATATATTAGTAAGAAAAGCGTCTTGAATTATGTTGTTGAATATGCTTAGATACGGTTTTAAATTTTACGATATTTTGAATTAAATCAAAACTTAAAGTGAATCACATTTTTAATGAAATAAAAATAAACTGGATAAAAATGCATATACATGTATAGAGGTTTATTTAAATATGAATTAGATCATCTAACATTTGATAAAAGTTTATAAACTTCCTGACACTGCAAAAGATTTTCATTTCTGTGTAGCGATGTTAAAAATAAACCAAGCGCTCCCACCTTTCTCCAGCATGTACGTACGTACCTACGAGTATAAGCGTCGGCGGTATGAGCGTCGTCGACGGACGCTTTCCCGCGATTATGACGGGCGTCGCCCACGCACCTCACCAATCATATCTGGGCTTTATGAAATATCATAATGCGCCCTCGGGGGGAGCCGCGAGGGCCGTCTCATAACGCCAACCAATCACGTACGTCCGTTTATGAAATAATAACGACCGGGCATTGGTCGACGTCGTCGGGGCGTCGGCGCCGCGACGATCGATCCGCAGCAGCACACGTGGCTCTCTCTCATATCATATTGTATATCGTCATTGGACGGCTTTCATAACGACGACGACGACGACGACTACCACGACGGCGACGACGGCGTCGGTAACGTCCCGGCGCAGAACAATACGACGACGTCGTCCGGCTATGATGCACTTTGTTCACGGACGCGCGACGTCGCGGATGGACGCAACACTGCTCCGTCCTCGCGACATTAGCATTCGCACTGTAATCGATAGACGGTGCGGACCATGTGCCGACGACGACGACGACGACGTCGTTGTGGGTATTGTCGGCGACGCTAACGCACCGACAGACATCCACGACGCTTCACTACTATTTTGGAAAATGACGCGCACTATTAAATGTATAAACTGAAAGCAGCCCATACTTAAAAATAAATACAAATCCACTGTCATTTGGATATTATTTAAAATATGAATTATTCAACCGACAAATGTAATAAAAAGGCGGTAAACTAAAACCGACAAGACTACGGCGCACTTTTCGGAATTTGGTCGTATCCAATAGAATATTAACGAATCCAACCTAAACCTAGCCTGGCCAATTATCTTTTGCCCCCAGGCAGAAATCACCCTCGAAAAATTTTACTATACTAGATTAAGTCAGATTTGAGGTTTGTTACGTTAGATTAATTTAATATTTGATTTTTAAATCTGTAAAATCCATACAAAAGTTACATCTCGTGATTTGCTCAATTCCTAAGAATTTACCAAAAAATACGACTTATATCCGTTTTATTCAGGCATTACTCCCAACAACTACTTGCATATTAAATTCTACTTTTAGGTTTACCTTCCTACTTCTACCAGGTTTTATCGCAAACCCTCTGTTGGATTTTGAATCCTCAGGCCTTAATCCTTCTCAACACTTCCTACAGAACAATTAAAATTCCTCCAAAATTAGTTAGACGGTTCTCAACCTCAATTACTTTGCAATCATTAATAAGCAGTACAGATCTCGGACTTTATAGGAACACCCATTAGGTACCAATAGACCCCACTTGGTGATTTGTATTTATTGATATAAAATAGTTGTCTGTACTTACTTAAAATTAAATTTTTTAATGAATTTCCTCTCATTCATCGCTTATTGTTATCATCACCCTCTACAAAATTGTTTCATTACTTTATTTTTATTTTTAAACATTGAAATGTGCATTAAACACTTTTGACATTTAATAGGGATTAATGTCAAAATACCAATGTGAAAATTCTGAAAACCTGAGGTAGTTTGTAGTGGGAAAAAAATGAAAATTAGTTTTCACAGTGAAGTGAAAGTACATAAAATGTCTAGTTTTGGAATATTGATCTGATTTTGTCGGTTGGTGTACCATTAGTAAATTCTCCCTTCTGATGGAAAATCGATTCGATTAAATGGAGCTGACGCTTCTATATTTTAGTGAAGAGGATTTCTCGCAGGTGCCATTTATGGAGTTATCTTAGATGACCACTGTCCCTGCACTAATCTAATTCTTTCTATTATCCGAGGGACTCATTTCCTTTTATATGGTATATTTAACGGGTATATATATATATACACCACCCGTGAAGGGATGGATGCGTTACATGCCCCAAATAAAGGAGAATTCCCCCTAAGAGACTTAGACATACAATTAGAAAGAAACAGCAGTCGTGACAACTACTAATCTCCGTCTGTCTGACTGTCACAACCATTTTTCTCAAAAACTTGAAAGTTGTGGTGGTAGCTAATCCTACGAATCAATACAATTTTTACTAATAATAATTACGACTCGGAAATGTTTATGTGAAAATTTTTAAAAGGGGCTTAAGTCGTAATAGCACTTGATTTATTTATCTAGATAATAGGGCATATCGCTTGAAAGGGGTAGTTAATTTTCGTAAGATATATCCTCAGATATAGAAACCTCTATAATAAAAATAATGGAAAGCACAAGGTTTTTCGAAACTATACAGAAAGAACTATATCTAGCATCGGTTCTATTTGCATTTCTTCTATAATCTTCTGTGTATAACTAACTTTAAATGTTATTACCAATGAAAATTTGATGATCAAGAAAGCCTCGTTTATTATTTATTGCTAATACTCATCCAAAGGTTAGAAATACATGAAGAAATAGAAAGATTAGGAGAACGGAAGACTATGGAAGTCATTTTAAGGAATCGGCGAGATAGGTTAGTTAGACACCTTCTCAGGCATGAAAGTCTAGCATATTAGAAGCAGAAACAGGAGTTAAGAGGAGTGAAGGTAGACCTAGATTAGATTACTGTTCACAAGTAGTTAAGGGTGTGGGATGTTTTAGTTTTATGAAAGGCGAAAATTAGCTCAGGATATTAGGAAAGGGTGGAGATGGTGCATGTCAGTCTTAGGACTGACGACCTTATGGTCATGATTCATGAATATTCATCCATAGAGGTACTGAACTATTAAGCAGTTTGGTTGATTGTTTTTTCGCAAAGATATTATTTATTTAGCATTACTGGTATCAGTAGAGTAATGGTTTTTTAATTCTTAAGTTAATTAAAATAAATACCAATTTAAAATGTACAAACATATATTCATAGAAAGTATTTCTTATATATTGAAGATGTTTCACCTACTTAAAAATAAACGAGCTGCCGCAGTTCTCGACGAATGATGTTGATAGATCGAGTGTAGGACCCTGAAATCGGCCGAAAATTAGAACGCGTTGAATGACCTATATTTTATCGACTTTCCCTTAACGCTTCTAGATCTGTTCATGGAGAGGATGTCACTTTATTTTCTCGAAGGACGTTAAGAATAAACGCACAAAAAAGAATTTTCCCAGAAACCAATTATTTATCTCACTATATTTTTAATAAAGACTAAAATTATTTTAAAAGAAGTATTGAAAAGCAAGTAAACAGAATAATGATTTCAGAAATAAATATTAGAAATGGTACCCAGCTCGGTACCGGATAATGACACCGGGTACTCGGCAGTGTCGGGTAATTCTACCAGAGAAAAAAGAAATGTCAGTAATAATAATTTAATGTATAACCAAAAATCTACATAGTCAAAAATTGGTAATTAAGAAAGAATGGGATAGGCTATTTTTCCTAATTTGTATTATTTATTGATTACTACTAAATTATTTGTTATTTACATATAGTTCTTGTCTAAACTTTGAGAACAAGAATGCACCAGTATGACCAAACTGTTACAATATCAGTCGCTTGTTTGTATATCAAGTTTTCATTAACGATAACTTATTGGTATGATTTTATCACCTTGCAGACTTTTAGTGTTCATAAACATTGTAGACTCTTTTCAACTCAACTCTAGCTAAAGATCTGGCAACCAAGAATTAAAAATTCATTGGTTTAGTCCTTAAACAGCCTTTTGAACGAGACCTAATGTGGTTGGTGAGGATGGTATTTAATGGAAAGCCCGCCAGAACTAAGACATGGACCATTAACAGGAGTGATTTTGCCGAGTACTCAGTTGTCAGTAGGGATGCAACATCGCTCATAAAAAAAACATCGATGTTAGAACATCGATATTTTAAAAAGGGAAACATCGAAGTTTATGAACGATTTATCGATATTTCTTTGCAGAAATTTATTTTTAAAGGATAATCATTATTTCATTTTAACAGGAAACAAGTATATATTTATTTTTTAACACAGAAGTTAAAAATAATAATTTTGACAACCTGGTGTCCAGTAAGCGGTTTCTCTCCTGGACTGAGCGGCATGGCCTAGAGGTCTAGACCATTGCTTAGCATTCGGGAGGACGCCGGTTCGATTCCGGGTCCGTCTGCCTTGGTCCAAGTTTTTCTGTGGTTTCCTTGGATCACTTAGGTAAATGCTGAGGCAGTAATATTCCACAGATAATCTTTCACTCTCTTCTGTCTTCATTTCGTCCGTCTCATCTTTCTCACCCGAACCACCACCCACCCATTCCCACGATTCCTGAAAGCAGGCTGAAGGAGGCCAGCATTACTGGCTGGTGGGAATGAAACACCCAAAAGTTAAAAGTTTTTCTCTCCTGGGTGATTGACAATCAGTGATTGTAGCTCTAACTTCAAAGAATAACCGTGGGTACCGAAGTTGCCACGGTAGGAAAAATAGGTAATAGCTACATTATGAAGCTTGGGAAATAACCCCTTCATGTCATCTCACATCTCCAACGCATTTCCCTTATAGCAAACGAGACACTAAATTGAAAAATCTACACTTGTGACTAAGAGAGGTACATATATGTTTGTGCTGACATGAAGAACGATGTTACATCGATGTTTTAGGTTTCGATATCGATATTAAAACATTGATTTTTATAAACGATATATCGATGTTTTGAAAAACATCGATGTATCGTTTGCATTCCTAGTTGTCAGGCAACTTCATATCCGGTGCATCTCTAGCAGATATGTCATCATTTTTCTCTAAAGAATATTGTATAATTTTTGGACCGTTTTTCTTCCACCTTTCCCGCACCTACGTACGTGTTTTCCTACTACGAACGAGTTAACAGAATTTATGGGGATCGTCCGGGAAGTACCTACATTACATACGTATTATGAATTCTAAGGAAGGAAAACCGTATTAGGGGCAGAATGCTGGCTTGCTTACTTGCTTACACCCATCCGTCGCCTCACGTGTATCTTATCCATTCTATCGGTCGGATGGCAGTGTAATTGCGATAGAGAGTAATTCTAATGGAAAATTGGCAGCCACACGCACAGGACTCGGTAAGGGGATTAAGCAAAACCGCGCAACTGGAAATTATATTAAACCGTTCCTATTCAACGGATGGCAACGTTGCTTTCGTTGAAACGTACGAACGAGTCGCGTCTCGTCGCATCGCGTCGCAGCACTTTGAACTGTCATCGTCATTACTATTTCCCAGTGGCTCAGGCCGCGGCACCCTGCACCATCATGAGGAAAACAAAGTTACACATTTCGTCGACGCAAATTAAATTTTAACAGAACGTAATTGAACGCCGTCGTGCCGCTCTATACGTTCACGGAATTTATCCCATTCAAACGTAATACAGAAACCGCGGATAAATTTTCTTCATGTCTATCTAATACCTACCTAGCTATCTACCTAAAATCTACATATAAATCAACTGAACATTCGCATACTTTACATATAAACAAAATACATTAGCGTCAGATATTCAATCGAACCATCTAATCTCTTTGACTGCATTTCTCTTACTTTTTTATTCTTCTGCAATAGAATACATAGGAAAACTATTTTCCAATATTTATGTTATTTGACTTAGCTAACGTCATAATTCATAATTATATTTTTTTAATCAAAAGGCTAATAAACCTTTCATGGTCAGTATTCAAATTTGATGCCTTTGGTGAGGACAACAATTGCCGAAACGTCGGATAAACGACTCCGTCGACGTTCTCACCGACGGAAGACAATCAATTCTATCACTAATTAGGTATAACCGAATGTTTTGGCCAACCACAGTATCTATCCCCAAAGTAAAAAGTCCTATGAATCTAATTTGTCTATTTTATCTGACCATTATTTTCAATTAGAATCATTATTATAGGTATTTATCTTTCACGCTTTTACCAGTGGTGAATCTAAAGGGAAGCCTGCAGCCTCCCCCAGAAACTCAGGCAATTTATTTCTAAAGAATTATTTACTTACACTTACTATTTTGTTACGTCTAATAATAAACTCTATATGTTACTATTTTGTATTTCATTGTCACGTCTGAAAAATCTTAATTTTTCTCTAAAATCTCAATTCAAACACCTCTCTTTAATAATACATTTGATCCACCAATTGCAATTTCGATATGTCACAATACAATCTCTTCGTGAGCACAGTCATCCCCAGATAAAAATCCTGGATTCGCCACTGTATTGTACCGTTTACCTCTTGGTTCGTAACACAAAAAATAATAAATATAAAACTTTATAAACTATAGCTTATAAAATAAAACAGCACCATTGAAAATTTATTTAATAAAAAAAATTTTTATTAACAATAAAAAGGGATAATTGTCTTTAATAAGATATATTTTAGAAACAAATGGGTATATTAATTATTATTATTGACATACGCCCTTAAATTAATTAGATTATTATTATTGTGATGTCTTTTATAGAGAAAATTTACTCCCGACGTACACGCACCCAAACGTACACAACTAATTAGAAATAGTCAGAAATAAAATACAAGATGTTTTCGCTCAAAATTTGATTAGTAAGCATTTCTCTTATTTTCTCAATAACTATTTTTGCATAACATTTTAAATTACATCTAAATTTACCATATAATTTTGAAAATTGTTTGACCTAGGACGTCTTCTTAATTATTTAACGATTAACATTAAATAATTATGAATTACACATCAAGGAAAGCATTATTTTGATCGATTTAGTATCATTAGATATGGGATATGATTAAAGTTAGGATCTGATTTTGAAATCGCTCATTGATTCTATCTATTATCCTATAACGTGAATATTTTTTATATAAAAAAAAATTTAAACACCTACTAGATTCTGTTAGGCCTTAGCAAATCCTAGTTTATTATAAATATATGTTAATATATATAAATAAAAACAAAAATTAATAGTGTTTATAAAATGTATCCATTTTTGACTATTTACTTGAAAATCGTTGATTTGTTTCATCATAATACTTATCAAATCTGTCGTAATCGTCTCCGTAATAATAAAATTCGCCTAATCCGAATCCGTTCTTCACTTTTACAATCGGATTTTTAAATCGATTGCTACTATCCATAAGTTTCTTAATATATGCTACCGAAGCAACTACGAAAGCTATTTTTGCTGCCATCAAGGCCTGTCCTGATATAACAGCTAGAAGTTTTAGTAGCAAAGGACTTAAGAAGGTAAAAGCCCCCATCAAACCCAAAGCAATATAATAAACAAGTTTATATTTGTCCTTTTTCTTCAATTTTCTCCCGGAAGCCATTCCATTTGAAGGATAATTAATAGGATCGTTGTTCATTGTTCTAAACTCTTCATTAGAATGATTTTTTCCAAATGCAACAATGTGGATTTTAAAAAAATCCCAAAATGCATTCTTTAGCCTGGAAAATCCGTCGGAAAATTCTCTGCTTGTAGACGATTTTTCTAATCTTACGTTATTTCTAAATAGCGTAAGTCCATCATAGAGTTGGACACTGAAATCCATGAACCTTTCTATCACAAGTGCAACTTTGTTTGCCACACATGAAAACTTTTCTTCTTTAGATAAACAAAACGATAATAATTCAGTAAAGTTGTTTACATCATTTTCATTTTCACTTATCGCTTGCACTGATACAGACAATGCGAACACTAGCACAATTACAACTGTAAAGGACATGACTGTAAAAGTAGTACCTTTTCGTGGGACAATTTATTCATAATGATCTGAACCTGTACCATCTTACCGTAATCTTTTCCGTCACGGAAATACGACGATCTCTCGAAAATGATATCTAGTACGCTAATTTTCTTCAGAGGCGGAGATAGAAAATTTAACAACTATTTAAAAAACATTCTTTTTAATATTGATTCTTCAATAATTAAAAAAATTATTTCTATAAACGTATTCTATACACAAAAAGCAGTAAGGTACCTATAACATTTCGTTATTCAAATAATCCAAAGCATTCGTTATCCTTCGTTTGCCTTAATAAACTTATAAAATTAAGATACCGTTGATGTAGTATCTTAAAAACTAGTGGAAGATTTACCTCAGAAAAACTCCTAAATATCCGTAATCTCAAAATTAATCGTTACCTTCATCTTAATGAAGCTTGGTTACATATCTGAATTAAAAAGTACCTAAGAGGGTGAAAATTTTTAAATTTTAAATACTACTGCAGCACGTGAAGCCGCGAGTAAAATCTAGTAATTTATAAAGTTTAATGATTAAAAATCATGCAGCCATATTGAGTTTTGATTTCAATTTGCATAAGAACATCAGGAGAAAATTTGATAACTGTTATTTTAATAAAATACACTGAATTTTCTAAAAAACCATACGCTTATTTTGTCTTATGAATGCAATAAAAATTGGTACATAGGTGTATCTTTTGTGACTGCTGTAAATTCAACTGTATTTTATTCAAAATAATCATTTTCTTTTTAATTGTATAATACTTAACGAGAATTTTTTAATGGTACCAAGCTTTAATTAACGATACGAGACATTTGCTATAATTTTTAGTATCACTAAAATAACATATTATTTTTCACTACGTAAGGAGTTAGACAAAGATAAGTGCGCTTTCATAAGCAATTCCGAATTTTATTAATACGTAGGTAACATTTTTTTATTCAAAATGACTTATCTAAATTAATTTTCATTTACAAATTTTGCTATCCTTTAATCAGATTGTTTTTCTGCCTAAATGAAATTCCCATTTATTGTACAATACATTCTACAAAAAAAGAAATATTTACGTAATTGGTAGGCATTAAGGACCGTTTTACTACATAGTACCTACAAATTTTATACCAAAAAGTTTACAAATTTTTTATTACTTTTAACTTTTGTTTCTGTCGCCGCTTATGACTCAAGCATCTTTTAAAGTTCATTAATGTACCTATTTACGGTAACGAGATAAGATGGAGTAATTAGCCTAAAAACGCGAAACTGAGACGGCGTTCTACTTCCGGACAATTTAAAATCAAAAGGTAGGGAAAAGTCGCGTTCGGTCGTGATATTAAAAAGTGATTTGTCGTGTCTTTATATCTCACCTTAGAGCACACACCGTATAAATTACTCTTATGGATGTGTGCATATGTAAAGGAATCACCATTCAAAATTCAGAGTAGATTCCATTTTCGCAAAAGAAAATAGTAATAACGACATTACAAACAAGCAACAAGCATGTATATACTTACATGTGACTAGTTCTGCACTAAAAATTCTTTTTACAAAAGTGCAACAAGCTATAACTTCATATTCATCCCGTTTTACATATAGGAACTATTGCAAATTTAGCAGCAATGAATAATTTACATATTATACTACTTCTTAAGAAATACCAATGAATGAAATCTATATCAATTATATTATTATAACTAGTTCTTCCCCCTATTAGTCACTGTGAGCTCGAAACTGTTAGCACCATTGCTTCGAGTGGTCGAAATTCACTTTTGTGGTGAACACAATTTGTTTAATCACTTTCTTTGTGTTAAAAATTGTTTGAAAAATTAAATTTAAAGGAATTGTTTGTAGATATGTATGCAACACATCGTACACTTCAGCATAAGAAATTGCTGATACGTAATACTACTTTGCCCTATGCTAACAACACTCATAATTTCTTTTATATATAATATTATAAATATAGTACCTGCTATATACCGTAAATAAATCGCACGGTGATTTTTTTCTTTAAAATTTTCAACACGATTAGTAAGTACACAGCAGCGACATCTGTGGTCGGACTGACTGTACTGCTAAGGCGCNCTTAACTACTTCGTTCGTTCATTCCTTGAAAAAGTGACAGTAATATAATCGATAAAGTACAGTATTTATTTACAGAAGTGACCTGTACATACATTGAAAGTATGAAAGTGTTGGTCAATATGCTTATTAACCCAATATTACATCAAATTTAAAAGTAAAAATTCAACTTCAAACAAATCAAGACGCTTTGATTAAAGCAAAATTAAGCGGCGTTTTTATTTAACGATACAAAAGGGATTTTTATTATTTTATTTAGATGGTATATAGGCGAAATTTGGATCCATTTCGATATGGGGTGAGGGGGGAAAATCGTCGGTCTAACCGTTTCACGTAAAATAGTTCATATTCCGGGGAAAATAGTAGTACAAAATTGCTTAAAAAAATTTAATCCGAATAATTTTTCCCACTCATCCCCCTCCCCGCCCTTATTGCCTGGACTATAACATTAATAAGGTGCGTAATATTTAAATATTATGAAGGAACTCAATACTTTTTCAGTTGTGTTAAATCATAAACTTGTAGTTTTACATTGTCATTTTTGTCTTAGTCAATGTGGGATTTAAAATACACAGCGGTGTAGCCTACCTTCAACTCACACAAAGAATTGATTACGTCCCATAGTTCAGTATTTAATTATTTAAATCCAGGGCAAAATATTTCTTTAGTATTATTTCATAAATAACGTTCAATATAAAAAAGCACTTAATAAATCGTAAAACTGATTAAACTTACACTACTGTACCCTCCTTCTTTACAGATAAGATATTTTAAAGATACTTTTCCGGGTGAGCTCTTTAAACTAAAATATAAAACTTTTTATTAATTTTTTATGTTTTTTTATTTGTTTTTTTCAAAATTTTATGTTCAGTAGTTTCGGACATAAGGGGGGAGTGGTTAATTTTCATCTATTTTCTTAAATA
>NW_020438937.1:244821-259780 GCF_000699045.2 Agrilus planipennis
CCCCACATCACAGACATCAAAATACTAAAATTATACATTGAAAATACCTAAATTGATTCATATCAGAATAAAAAGGAATCCTAAAAGCTTTTTATTAAAAAAAATATAACGTTTTCGAAATTATATATTCTTCAGCCATATAGGTAGTTTATCTTTTCTTTTTCAAAAATGATTTAAAAGCATTAAGATAAAAATATTTTTATAATTACACTTTTACTGTATCATCATACATCATGTATCTTACTTGAAAAAGTTTCAGCTGTACAGTTGTTTCTTTGATTAGCCATCCTTTGTCAATCCTGCAGGAGTTATCGTAATCACCATAAGCCTGAGGTTCTTCTTTCACAGTTGGTGATTTTGCATCTACTCTTATTTTCCGAGGTTCTAGATTAGTTTCCCAGTTTCTCACTATTACTTGTAGTCCTTCCTCAACAATCACACAAACACAATAACGATATGAACAATCTTTGTCTTTAGGAACATACACAATTTTTGACCAAATTTCAGAGCAGCGTTCTTGATTCAGTTTTATACACTTTTCTGGCTGCCATGTACCTAATTCTTGACAATCTCCTACCACACACACGACTTCATCACATTTTAGATCAGGAACCCTTACACGAAATAACCATTTACGCAAAGAGATGTCTCCTTCAGAGCTTTCCTCTCCAGCACCTGCATCTCTTCCTGCTGCACACGCGTCACGCATAATATCATTTTCTGGATTTTCAAGGAAAAACCACTTCTGCATTTTTATACCTCACTTGTTAACTATCTAAGGAAAAAAAAATAAAATGTTTGTTTATTTAAACATGTATCAATATTTATTTAAGTAAATATTAATAATTAATGACGCAAAAAATGCAACTTTAATTATTACAATATTTGTTATTAATTTTTACTCTTTATGATAAGACAAAAATGGCAATTTATTGTCATGCAAAACTTGACGTAATTGTTATAATAGTGAAAAATATGGAAGTAAATTACCTATTTATTCAACTACATTAACTAAATTTAATCACATTTCTTTAAATTTTAAAAAATAAAATATGACATGGAGGAATGAATATTTTTTTTTTAATTACGTACATGTAATCACAACCAGGATAAAGTAAAGTGTCACCTTCACCACAAATAAAATTTTGGCAATACGAACGTAACGTCATATTTCCGTTTTGTTATTTCTCTCATGCCTTTTTAAAACTATCATGATTAAACTGCTCTGTCCTCTACCGAAAAGTTTGCTTTCAGAATTTACTTGCCACTAAACAAATAACTGAAACTTTCTGTTTTGCTTCAGCCAGTCAACTAAATACATGTATGCTTGCTATCTATAACCTATATACGTTGAAATTGGTATAACCTCCAAACGTCAAAATTGCAACTGCCAGGACCTGATCCAGTGTTCAGTCAGTATTGGTCGGTACTCATACTCCAAACTGATAATGTTATCTTCTATTTCACTGAAATTATTTTTTCTTTTATCTTAGTTTGATATCGTTGAGCATTAGCGTTCTTATAAGTTATAACTCATTTATAAAAAAAATATATTTGAGACCCATACAAGCCCTAGGGTTCTGTTTTCTATTCGGACGTACGGAACCCTAAAGAGCGAAAGTGCGATTCTGATTCACGTTACGAGTTAATAAGTAGAAATTAAACAAATATGTATTTATAATATTTATATACGTGGAATTTCTAATAGTCAGTCCTACCTACGCTTCAAGACCTAAATACTTTCGGGCATCTATTGTGCGATCTAATACGGTTGAGGGGGTATGGAACGCTTAAAACGGGATGATCATTTACTTTGATGTTCCTCGGGTTCTGCCAAATATTACTACTAATATACGTACGTTTCTATAATTCAAGAACAACAATACTATATATGTACAGGCAAAGCGTTATTATATTTGTTAAAAAATGCATTTTTTATATTATATATTTCATTATTTCCAAAAGAAATATTAATATATATTCCAGATAGCGAAAAAAGGTTACATTTGCTTAACTTACCTTACACATCTTACATCTTACGATTAGTTTTGAAATAAGACATTTTGCTTTTGTATCAGTTTGTAATACAAATAATACGAGAATGTATGCAGAAATATTTTTATTGGTATTAAGTAACTGGCAGTATATGTTAATAATAACTTAATATGTTTTTTATATAACTTTATTAATTGCTGTTTCCTTTATCTGTGTTGTACAATTATCAAACAGTATACAAATGTATGATATTACCACATAAGGAAAACACAGCAAATAAATTTCTTATCTAAACTCTATTTGAAGCAATAATATCTCCCTAACTTATTTATCACATTCCTTTATTCTTACTGTATAGATTGCAAAACATTACAGCGTTTTAGCATGAAAAAACCCATTTTTTTATTTTGTATATTTTTTGGTAACTCCTTATATATTAAAAAAAATATATGTTACCAATACTTACTATCTAAATTTTATACTAGAAGATTTATTTAGCAAAACAGAAATAGGGTTCATACGAGTATAAAAATGACTCCCATAGCAGCGTGTTTATTAGGTTTTCTAAAAAATTTTTTTATTGTCCCTTATAACACAATTCTAATACTTTATAACATTTAGGATCACTCCAACAGCTAAACACAATTATATTTACCATTATTATCGATTATTTCCAATTGAGCGAATGAATGTATCACTTACATCCTTAAATATGTTTTTATTGAGTCCATAAGAGTCCATGAATTTAAATCAAAAAAAAGTTACCAGGTTTTTTCGCTCAATATGAAATATGTGTATCAATAATAATAGGAAAATGCAAAGAAATTAGCAAAAATACCAAATATGGTCAAATTTGATTACAGAAATAATTGTACTTTACTGTTAGAATATTCCTAAATGCTATAAATTATTAAAATAAGTATAAACAATAAAAATTAGAATCGTATTAGAATACTTATAAAACTCACTGTTCATACTCTTGTCGACCCTTATCCTTGCACTGAAAATGCGAACAGCTTTGAATTCAATATTTTTTGTTTTTTTTTGTTACATTTTTATTATTTATTAAGTTGCATTAAAATTTTTTCAAACACAAACTTCCATTTTTTTATATATATATATCTTAAAAACAGTTACAGTAAATAGAACTTTTGTTTTTATACCATTAAATGAATACAACAGAATTTTTCTATGGTCAAAATAGTCATCTCTCCTCACTAAAAACTATTTACTTTAGCCCAATAAGGTAAATTTTTTCACAACCAAATAAATTAGAGAAATTCTTTAAAAAAAGAACTTTTTGTATCTCAACCAATCGAGAAAATCCGTTGTTATGTAAATATTTTTATGTCTTTTGCAAATATTCTGTTCACCAAAAGATGTTTTTAGAAATATAAAATTTTAATTACAATACTCAAAATAATTATGAACAGCTAAGTAGGTATCATTTTATTAAGGATTAATATGATTAGGCCCTAACGGAATTAGTTTTGAACTAATACAAAAAGTAAAAACGATACCTCAGTACCTACAATCACTTGAATTTGGTATTTACATGTATACTTAATTCTACGCAGCAGGGAAAAACGAGTTAAAGGTAAAGCTTTTAATAAATATTAAAAAATAAAGAGCTTGCTTACAAAAAATTTCCTAGTTCATGTCTTATGCTTCTAGTATAGTATCACTGTCAAGGGAAGATGAGGACTTTTGTCCGTTAATATTTTCTTTCTTGCACTCTTCTATCCTGCTCTCCAAACTTTCTAGAGACGTTGCAGTAGAAAATTCATGGAAATCTGCTCGAATCTTTGCAACATCTAAAATTCTTTCAATAATAGGCTCTTGTGGAGGCTGTGATTGCTCGGTTGTAGCAGCTGCCAGTTGAATAAGTTCTTTTTGTGATTCCCGAGCTTCCACCATGAAAATACTCTCCTTGACTTCTTTACTCGAATACTCGTAGATTTTATCGTAGATTATGCCATGGAGACCCAAATCTTTCAGATACTTTATTGTCCCTTTGTCTGCATTTTCATCGCCCCAACAGAATATCACTAGATTTGCTTGTAAAGCAAAATTAACCTATGAAAAAAACAACAATTATTTTCAAATGTCAACAAATTTATTTTTTATCGTTCTTTTCACCTTGTTCAATAAATTTGCTTTATCTGAGATATCCGTTTGAAAATAGTGTATTAAAATTTATATCTAATCTTCATAAACGAACAAATTGTCAAATTTGTTGTTACTGAATAAGTAATATAAAATCGCCTTTAAAACATTAACACGTTCTTGAATGCTAAACACATGAGGTAAAATAATGAACCATGGTTGAATTAATAAAACTGAAGAATTTAAACAACATTATTAGATATCCTTCCTTAATACTAATACGTAAACTGTAATATGCACAAATCTTACCTGCGAAGGATTTCTTAAAATATCCTCTGAATGAACGTTGACCCCTAAAAGTTCCATTAACGTTGCCTGCTGCACAGCAGCTGCAATACTAATACAACGAGGATCCATATACGGTGGATACTTCGTGGTTTCACCTTGTGTCAAAAACAGGACAGGATACTTGTTCTGTTTGAGTTTAATCATAGTGCAGATGTCCGGATTGAATGAAGAAAATATGATCTTCCTACAGTAACCATGACTCATAGCTACTTCGATAATGGTGTCCAGATACAAGTTCAAATCAATTGGATGATTGAGCTCATAGGAGCCGTCTTGAAGTTTCATAGTCCATTTGATTTCAATGTTAAAACCGGTGTGAGGATCAAGCACGTCCATCAGTTGACGTAATGTAGGGAATGGCTGGTGTTCTTCCAAATCATCATCGAAGAACCGGGGCATCTTCGATTTGCCTTCAGATAGGTGATACACCTACCATGAATTCAAATATTGTACGGTGGCAAAATTATATGCAATTCAGTTTCAAATATGAGATCACACACATGATTCTGATTGAAAAATTAATGAAATAGATTTTTCATCGGAAAATAATTTGACCAATTATTTTATACGTTGTTTCAAACCTACAAAATAAAAAAATACCTCTTCAGTTACGCATTGTTCTACTAAATGGGAAAATTAACATCGAATTATGTAGCTTAACTCAATAACATGCGTATACCAGTCAGCAGTCACGTAATTGCGACTAGTATTAAAAAATATTTTTAAACATGTGTTTAATAACACTTTTTTCGTAGAAAGTTTGTAATTGAATAGTACCTACGCTTTTCATTAAAATAGAAACGACTCAAATGGCAGTTAAAACACGAATTTTAAAACGAATATTACTAAACTAATTCAAAACCATCGCGTTTGCAAAACTCGCATAAAAATGAAATTTATATATTCATTTTAAAAAACTTTCAAGGTAAATTTATTTACTTAATTCGGAAACAATATTTATAAAGGTCGCATGTACATGTACCATATATTAAATTAAACATCTTAGCATTCTATGTTCATTAAGCGGGACGATCGGTAGCACGGCTCACATAAGCGTGACTGAAAAGAACGCCATAAGAACACAATTCTTGCATATGAGTATTTCGCGTGCGTCGTGTACTATACATACAATGGGGAAAGGTACACGTGTCTATATGTTCAGAAAAATTAATCATGACTAAAGGACAGGGGTATTTTAAATAATTGCTCGCTTGCCTCGTGGGCGTCCCAGGTTCGATTCCCGACTGATGCAATATCGCAGTTAATATTAGTGTTTATGTAATTGAAATATCTATTAATAAACATATAACTTTATAGCAATATTAATTACAAATTATGCTAAATTGCGATTTAATGAATCGTTGGAATCATGTAAAACCTTTCAAATGATCAAAACAACAAGTATTACAAAGAATTATAACCGCATTATCTTCTCAATTATCATTTGTGCAATAAAAACACATCGTTATCTAATCGTAATTGACATGTAAGTGGCTAACACAGCACTGAAATAAATACAATAAATTCTAATTTTCACTTTTGTATGAAACAAAATGATTATTATTTATACTAAACAGTAGAAATAGTATAGCTCAAAGCTCAAAGATAAAACAATACATACTTCACATTTTATCTCTACACTTTTTTTGTTTCAGTATATGAATTTTTACTATAAATGTTTCTAAGTACAAGCAAATATGAAAATTATGCCACCATTTATTCTAATTAAAAACATTCTTTTTAATATTGATTCTTCAATAATTAAAAAAATTATTTCTATAAACGTATTCTATACACAAAAAGCAGTAAGGTACCTATAACATTTCGTTATTCAAATAATCCAAAGCATTCGTTATCCTTCGTTTGCCTTAATAAACTTATAAAATTAAGATACCGTTGATGTAGTATCTTAAAAACTAGTGGAAGATTTACCTCAGAAAAACTCCTAAATATCCGTAATCTCAAAATTAATCGTTACCTTCATCTTAATGAAGCTTGGTTACATATCTGAATTAAAAAGTACCTAAGAGGGTGAAAATTTTTAAATTTTAAATACTACTGCAGCACGTGAAGCCGCGAGTAAAATCTAGTAATTTATAAAGTTTAATGATTAAAAATCATGCAGCCATATTGAGTTTTGATTTCAATTTGCATAAGAACATCAGGAGAAAATTTGATAACTGTTNCTTCATTTAATATCCCTATTATTATTACAAGCGGTTTTAAGAAAAATCTATCCTATCCGCCTGGTTCCCAAAAATTTAAGGCATAATTGATTTTTACATAAAACTCAACAAATAAAATGCTTTAACGAAATACTGGAGTTAAAAAAAAAACGGTGATAATAAATTTCATGATTATGTGTGAAAATTATACCTTCAGTAATCTGAGTTGTTCAAGAGTCAGTTCCTTTATGGGAAGTTCCAGCATGTCTGTCTCATCTAACTCCTTCTTTTTCTTCATCGAAATACACACATGATAATCGTGATAAATAATAGGAACCCCATCCTTACTGAGCTGTACATCAAATTCCACCATATCTGCGCCATGATCTATGGCTGTTTTCAAACTGGCAATGGTGTTCTCTCGTACCTCGGCGCAGTTCTTTGGCTCGCACTTAAAACTTGAACCGGAACCACGATGTCCTACGTCCAAACCGCACCATGTATTCCTCCAATATCGTGTATACGACACGCTCATGTCACATTTATAATTCGACATCGGACGAACCACCAAATATTCAAGCTCAATTTGACCTAACGGTCTATGTTTCGTACTAGTCACAGGAAGAATCACACTTCCTGCAGATGATTGTAACGCACTAGGGAGTAGATAGCTAAAGCCGGCATGATATGGAGGATCATCGTCAACTGCTTTTGTGCTGTATATGTACAAATCAATTAGAAAAGCAGTATTTTGGGGGAAAAGAATGGTACTCTGGAAGATTATCAGGTCACCACTCTGATATTCGACACCGAATTGACTTTGTGGTTGAAAAGAGCAGATTGGATCTTGAAGTTTACATACTTCAGTGTATGAAAAGCTAGGGTTCTCTATAATGTCGTTGTTTTCAGTACTCAAAGACTCTTCTAAAGCTTCTGCCATAGTTTTTGGAAAGTTCGCATTAGTACGGGTCAAGTTAATTGGAGTTACTTTGATGTAAATTTTGCGATTGGCATAACGAGGTCTCCATATTGAAATATTCTGAAATAGAAAATATTTACTATTACTATATATTAATAAAATAAATAATAATAAAAGGAAGTTTTTTAAACTTTGGTAAACATAACATTTACAGAAAAAAAATCTAACAGTTTACTGAAGATACCTTGAAATGTTGAGGAAACCGTTTCACAAATTGTATAAGATTGACATCATTTTAATTACATGAAATGAAAGATAAAAATAATATACATGACAATGAAACGACCCCCACATCACAGACATCAAAATACTAAAATTATACATTGAAAATACCTAAATTGATTCATATCAGAATAAAAAGGAATCCTAAAAGCTTTTTATTAAAAAAAATATAACGTTTTCGAAATTATATATTCTTCAGCCATATAGGTAGTTTATCTTTTCTTTTTCAAAAATGATTTAAAAGCATTAAGATAAAAATATTTTTATAATTACACTTTTACTGTATCATCATACATCATGTATCTTACTTGAAAAAGTTTCAGCTGTACAGTTGTTTCTTTGATTAGCCATCCTTTGTCAATCCTGCAGGAGTTATCGTAATCACCATAAGCCTGAGGTTCTTCTTTCACAGTTGGTGATTTTGCATCTACTCTTATTTTCCGAGGTTCTAGATTAGTTTCCCAGTTTCTCACTATTACTTGTAGTCCTTCCTCAACAATCACACAAACACAATAACGATATGAACAATCTTTGTCTTTAGGAACATACACAATTTTTGACCAAATTTCAGAGCAGCGTTCTTGATTCAGTTTTATACACTTTTCTGGCTGCCATGTACCTAATTCTTGACAATCTCCTACCACACACACGACTTCATCACATTTTAGATCAGGAACCCTTACACGAAATAACCATTTACGCAAAGAGATGTCTCCTTCAGAGCTTTCCTCTCCAGCACCTGCATCTCTTCCTGCTGCACACGCGTCACGCATAATATCATTTTCTGGATTTTCAAGGAAAAACCACTTCTGCATTTTTATACCTCACTTGTTAACTATCTAAGGAAAAAAAAATAAAATGTTTGTTTATTTAAACATGTATCAATATTTATTTAAGTAAATATTAATAATTAATGACGCAAAAAATGCAACTTTAATTATTACAATATTTGTTATTAATTTTTACTCTTTATGATAAGACAAAAATGGCAATTTATTGTCATGCAAAACTTGACGTAATTGTTATAATAGTGAAAAATATGGAAGTAAATTACCTATTTATTCAACTACATTAACTAAATTTAATCACATTTCTTTAAATTTTAAAAAATAAAATATGACATGGAGGAATGAATATTTTTTTTTTAATTACGTACATGTAATCACAACCAGGATAAAGTAAAGTGTCACCTTCACCACAAATAAAATTTTGGCAATACGAACGTAACGTCATATTTCCGTTTTGTTATTTCTCTCATGCCTTTTTAAAACTATCATGATTAAACTGCTCTGTCCTCTACCGAAAAGTTTGCTTTCAGAATTTACTTGCCACTAAACAAATAACTGAAACTTTCTGTTTTGCTTCAGCCAGTCAACTAAATACATGTATGCTTGCTATCTATAACCTATATACGTTGAAATTGGTATAACCTCCAAACGTCAAAATTGCAACTGCCAGGACCTGATCCAGTGTTCAGTCAGTATTGGTCGGTACTCATACTCCAAACTGATAATGTTATCTTCTATTTCACTGAAATTATTTTTTCTTTTATCTTAGTTTGATATCGTTGAGCATTAGCGTTCTTATAAGTTATAACTCATTTATAAAAAAAATATGAGTGCTAGCAGCACAGGGCAAAGTAGCATTACATTACATAAACGAAAGTTAGGATCAGTAATTTCTTATGCTGAAGTGTACGCTGTGTTGCATACTTATTTACAAACAATTCCATTAAATTTTAATTATTGATTGCTATACATCTATTAAAAGACCAGAATGGCCGACATCAGTGACAATGCGACAACAATTGAAAAAGAATGATGGCCGGCAACAGCAACAATTAGAAAAGAATGATGGCCGACACTACGTCATAATATTGTTCACAAAAGTGACTTTCGACCACTCGAAGCAATGATACTAACAGTTTCGAGCTCACAGTGACCGATAGGAGGGGAGAACTAGTATATTTTAATTATTTATATAACACAAATTTTAATTTATCTTTGATGTGTATTGTGTCTGAAAATGTTGCTTAAAAAAGTTTTGTTAGAAAAATTTGTTAAATTTCCTAAATACTGTCCTGGCCAGCTGTCTGACGTTATGAGTTATGACGTGGAACGACGATCCAGTAATCGGCAGAGGCATTGTCAACATTTTTTTAACGATAAGTCAGGTCCGTATTAGTTAATGTTGGTTAAATATTCGTTTTTTACAATTATTGAATGAAACAAATGTACAACGATATATGTACGTATTCGCATTGGATATCCGTATTTTCCACTCTCCTTCGTACACGAAAACTCGTTAAAACGAAACGCTTAATGCAGTTAAAAAATTAATTGTATAAATTGCGAAGCTTTAAATATATCCGAACAAAATTATTTATTATTTATTACATGAACACTTACCGTGGATTCAGTTTTGTAAAACGCTTTAAGAGTCTACATAAACTGTATGTTTTGAAAGCACGGACAAATATAACTAAATACCGCGACCCTACGTAGCAAACAAATGACATCCTTATCAAAGTAATTATTTTATAGTCAAAAATGAGTGGGGAAAGGAAAACTTGATTTTATTCTATAAACGATTTTATTTTACGCTTAAATGACTATGTACAAATGTACATTTCATTATGATAAATAAAGCCCTTAACACCTATTTTAGGTGGACTCAATTAATAAACCCTAAGAATTGTACAAATACCACTCAATCTTATAAAAGCATGTATAAAAAACTGTACAATATGGACAACCTTTATATAAGAAAGAAAACTTAATTTACAATACTCTTCATCTTCATGCTACAGATTCATATCACAATTTCACAATAAATTACAATAATCCATTTTCGCACTTAATTAGGGTGAAAGAAAAGACAATTATCTCTATTTCGACAATAACCGTGTTGTCGAACGTTTTTACACAATCTTGTTGGCATATGCCCACCTCGATGACCTCCTCGAACGTGATTCCAATTACCTGGGTTTGGTCCGTTCATTCGAACCCATGGACCAGTACCACCACCTCTCCGAAAACCCCTGTGAGCACCATGATGATCATGACCACCTCTAAAGTTCGGGTGATTCGGGGGGAACATCCTTGGCTGATTAAACAAAGGTGGCGGGAAATTTATATTGTTATCTTTCAACAGAGGATGGTGATTAAAGTTATCTGGTACTGCACCTGGACCTAGAGGTCCAGGAGCAAATCCTAAATTGGGATTCATTGGTCCTTGATTTATAATGTCTGGGGGAGGAACGTTCGGTACTAGCACTTGATTGTTTATATTATTCGGCATATTCCACTCTCCAGGTGGTAAAACATTGGGTGGAATAAAACCAGTTGGAGGACCACCAAAAGGTGCTTGAGGTTGTTGTTGAATGGGCATATTTTGTAAACTTGGCGGAGGAGCAATTCCAAAATTCTGAAAATTGTTCGCCACCTTGGGGAAAACTTGCGGAATGTTGGGCAAGCTCTGAGGAGGGGGTGACCCTTTTGGTTCTGGCCATGGAGTATTACGGTAATCATGATCAGGGTCATCAGGTGCTTCGATAGGAATAATTACAGGATCAGTAACCTGATAATTTTCAGGATCAGGTTCAGCAGGTGAATCTGGAATCATAGTCTTATGGAAATAGAGAGCTTGAAGAACGCTTTTTTCACGAGCAAACTGCACTTCCTTTTCGAGACTTTTAGAGCCCGGATCGGCAAGAGATTTTTCCAATTCAATTTCCCATGGAATGCGCCACTGTGTATGTACATCCATTAGATCCTCGTTTTGCAATTTTCTGCACATTTGTAAAGCCTCCCGTTCACCTTTTACGTCCAGTTTCGCCATATCACCAAACGCTTTCGTCACATTAACACGTTCATTTTCGTCCAATTCGAAGTATTGAATTTGCACCAAGTCTTCATCAGACTTCCATCGGATAGACTTCTTTGGGCCTTTCCGTTTCGTATATACCAGTACTCCTTTTAAACCGTTTTCGTCTTTGTTATGTTTATCTTCATCTACCTCCATTTCCTGTTTAGCATCCGTTGGTGTTGATGGTTCAATTATTTCATCTTTAGTCATTTCTTCATCCTTAGGAGTATTTAAGTTTTCTTTGTCGCCTTCCTTTATGCTTTCATCTTCGTCTTCCGCCTCTAGGGTATCCTTGTAAAATTTAGGAGGGGTAATATTCCTTAACGCCATAGGGGATGTTGTTTCAGTATTAACAGTGGCCGCTTGTGTGGTAGATGGTGAAATAGGAGGTGAAGAAGAATCTTTCGAAGTACTTGGCCGCCTTCTTCGCTTCTTTGGTTCTTTTTTCGAGCTGGCGGATGCTGTTAATGCATCCATGAACATATCACTTTCTTGCAAAAATGCCGCTGAAAGGAAAAATAGAACTAATAAATGCATAATTCATTTCTAGAATATTACGATTAAATATATATAATTTCTTGAGGAACTCATTGGTTCATCATTTCGAATTTTATTTGTTTAATCGGAGATTTGTTGTGTGTATGTATGCACGCTTGTTTCCTTAATACTAATACCAGTGCAAATAATAATTAATTCAAAGTACAGGTAAAATTTTAAACTAGTTAAGGATATGGGTTGCTCTAGTTTTAGGGAAATGCGAACATTAGCTCAGGATAGGAAAGAGTGGAGGTGCGTGTCCAACTAGTCTTAGGACTGACGACCTTATGATGATGAAGTTTAAGCTGTATTTACTAATTATTAAATAGTCAAAATAATTGAAATAACAGATTTGTTAGTCATAATTTTTTAATAGAATAACTATTAATAACAAGCAAATAGAACAATGATAGCAACATTGTTCAGAAAGTTCTAAAGAACAATCGTCAATATTTTTACATTAACTCATTTTATCTATACATATTTCAGTACTTTTTCTTTGTTACTCAATATTCTAAAAAAATTGGCATCTGTATTTTGTTTACTTTACAAAGTAAATCTTTTCTTGTATATAAAATAAAATAAACTTAATAATCTGAACAAAAATATTGATGTTCATTGAATCCTGGTTGTTCTTTTTAAAAAATTAACAAAAAGCAACTTCACTTGCATTATGTGCATACGTTTTCAAAAAGATATAGATATACTTTTTGCAGGTGGACTAGTCAAAACTATCAAAGCATGTAATAGGTATTAAATGCTACGTTAAGTTTCGAGGAGACCCTCATATAGCAACCACATTTGAAATTTTAAAATGAAAACAATTACTCAAATTTCATTTACATTTTTTTTTGTTAGTTCATAAAATATGAATTATTCTTCAGTTAAACAAATGAAAACAAAAAAATTTAAGTTTTTTGTTGACTCCAAATTGAACACTTTTTTTTTAACGCATGCCTTCAGAGATATGCAATAAAATAATAAACGTCATCAAAACCAATTATTTAAAATAAGAAACTTATAAACGGACCGTTTCCGGGGTTTGAAAATATTTGTTTTTTTCATTTTCATATTTATGGAAGTGGACAATACTGACTTTCTGACCAAAAGTAATCAGGCTCTGTGTAGTATCACACATTTGATCTTATCATAGTTTCCCTGCAAAGTTACACCTAACGTTTGTTAATAGATACAGTCGTTTTTTTTTCGGAATTATGAGCATTTCAAATTACTTGTGTGTACATTAATTTAGTAAACAAAGTACCATATTTTCCTAGCATAATTCAACTTTTTAATTAATTTTTCTTACTTTGATAGACTTTCATAATATACAACTTATCAGTTGTTAAAAATCATAAGATAAACCATCACATTATTTATTAAACGCATGTTTTAGTAATTAAACTTTACACACATTGTTTACAAATAGACCTTAATGTAACTTTTAATACCCCTGCTTTCAAAAATTTTATATTTGCCAATTTAATTATTCCGCAATTATTTTAATATTACTACACTGCTGAAAATAATTTAAATCTCTGATTATCTTTAGGGAATATACTTGTAATCAAATTTATTCTTTAAAAAAAATTATTCACTGTAATACTTTTGCTTAAAGGTAATCATTAGCCACACTGCATAGGTACCTAGCGAACCATTTTTTCGTATTTTTGGCACGTATTTGAAAAATTCTTTCATTATTTTGAAAAGAAAAGGCAATAATATGCTTATATCAGGTTCTTAATTAATTATATCGAACTTGTCTAATGACCTTTCTATAACGGACGTGTAAAGAAATGTTTTGTAATTATTGCTTTCAGAAGTAAATACCAAAAATTTGTTACAACTGCTGGCAATTTTTTATTAAAAATAATCCGATAGAAGTATCTAATAAGACGCCGTCATAATAATAAAGAAGTACTTTTATTTACCCTGCAAATTGTATAAGCTCCTATCATTCTACAAATTTATATAAAATATTATCAATATATGTATAACACAGTATGTTGGTGTTTCCCCAAGAATTTTCAAGCACGATTAACCTGTTAACTTCAAAATAGTACTTTTTCTAAGAAAAATAAATCATAAAATAAAGAGAAAACAAAGTTATTATTAATAAAATAACAAGACTTTGTTTTCGCTTTATCTATATATCAGTTTAAATTGTTTGGCAATATTAACAGAAAGAAAACCAGGGCAAAATAAAAAAGTTTAAATGTAACAATAAATTAATCATATTCACACGGTGATTTATCATTTCAATTTAGCATAGGATCTGAGCAATAAAAATTATTACGCAAAAGTTTGAAAGTCCGCGTTACTGTATACAATCCAATTTAAACAGTAAATTCCAACATATTTTTTTATATACAGAGCACATCTATTATATAAAAGTATTCTGCGTACAACTTTGTAGTCACTGATTACGTCACAATCTCACTTTACGACACTACATTGACGTCATATTGCATAGGGAACTTCCCTTTTCGAGTCAATTCCTTTTTAAAGGTTATACCGTCACAAGGTCACAACGATTGCCGTTATCAGTTATTTTTTGTAGTACTTGCGTATACATAATATATACAATACTTGTAGAGAATTGGTAAATAACGACACAATGCTATGTAAATCAGACCTACATATACATACATAAAACAACTGTAACTTAAAATAAATCTTTGTAGTTTTCTCGCGGCGAAACTATAAAATGAAAATATACTATTTATACAGCTTTAGCATT
>NW_020438937.1:260639-277102 GCF_000699045.2 Agrilus planipennis
TGTAACTTTTAATACCCCTGCTTTCAAAAATTTTATATTTGCCAATTTAATTATTCCGCAATTATTTTAATATTACTACACTGCTGAAAATAATTTAAATCTCTGATTATCTTTAGGGAATATACTTGTAATCAAATTTATTCTTTAAAAAAAATTATTCACTGTAATACTTTTGCTTAAAGGTAATCATTAGCCACACTGCATAGGTACCTAGCGAACCATTTTTTCGTATTTTTGGCACGTATTTGAAAAATTCTTTCATTATTTTGAAAAGAAAAGGCAATAATATGCTTATATCAGGTTCTTAATTAATTATATCGAACTTGTCTAATGACCTTTCTATAACGGACGTGTAAAGAAATGTTTTGTAATTATTGCTTTCAGAAGTAAATACCAAAAATTTGTTACAACTGCTGGCAATTTTTTATTAAAAATAATCCGATAGAAGTATCTAATAAGACGCCGTCATAATAATAAAGAAGTACTTTTATTTACCCTGCAAATTGTATAAGCTCCTATCATTCTACAAATTTATATAAAATATTATCAATATATGTATAACACAGTATGTTGGTGTTTCCCCAAGAATTTTCAAGCACGATTAACCTGTTAACTTCAAAATAGTACTTTTTCTAAGAAAAATAAATCATAAAATAAAGAGAAAACAAAGTTATTATTAATAAAATAACAAGACTTTGTTTTCGCTTTATCTATATATCAGTTTAAATTGTTTGGCAATATTAACAGAAAGAAAACCAGGGCAAAATAAAAAAGTTTAAATGTAACAATAAATTAATCATATTCACACGGTGATTTATCATTTCAATTTAGCATAGGATCTGAGCAATAAAAATTATTACGCAAAAGTTTGAAAGTCCGCGTTACTGTATACAATCCAATTTAAACAGTAAATTCCAACATATTTTTTTATATACAGAGCACATCTATTATATAAAAGTATTCTGCGTACAACTTTGTAGTCACTGATTACGTCACAATCTCACTTTACGACACTACATTGACGTCATATTGCATAGGGAACTTCCCTTTTCGAGTCAATTCCTTTTTAAAGGTTATACCGTCACAAGGTCACAACGATTGCCGTTATCAGTTATTTTTTGTAGTACTTGCGTATACATAATATATACAATACTTGTAGAGAATTGGTAAATAACGACACAATGCTATGTAAATCAGACCTACCTACATATACATACATAAAACAACTGTAACTTAAAATAAATCTTTGTAGTTTTCTCGCGGCGAAACTATAAAATGAAAATATACTTTTTATACAGCTTTAGCATTATTCTGCTCTAAAAAAAGTTCATACTTTTTAATATGATACATGATTCTAAAAAAATTTATCAGAATTGGACAATTCTATAGTCTTTAAAAATTGAGCCTACTTTTAAAATTCTATATTGTCAATCTTCAGGCGGACTTTTTCCTGGCTTAACAGGATAAACATTATTGCCGAATTACGTTTATCTGTGCTATTAAATCGAAATTGTCATTGACAACTGTCGGGACGTATTTTTTTTTTCAAGCATTACCTATTGCTTTTAAATATCAAATCAATACAGTAACAGATTTAACTGATAGTAATAAAAATATTTTTTAGCATCTACAATGATTAGACGAGAAGTCTACAACAAAATGGTTTATTACCGATAATTAACACGCTTTAAAACGCGAAATATATTGTATTACATATATTGTACTACAAAGTTGAAAATTTTTGAAATACTGACTCCTATCTACCATTTCTTTTTACAAAAAAATGGAATTAACTACTCTTTTAAACGTTCCCCAATCATGCAATGCAATTCCAGTCCACTCTATTAGACACATGCAGACGTTCAATTTAAATGTCAACTATTATAGGCAAAGAATTATTTTTTGATTGTAACGTAACTTCAAAACAATCGTTATTTTAATAAAATACAGATTTCTACATTAAAGCCACATATTCAAAACGTTCAGTTATCTCATTTTTCATTTCTAATGTTATGAATTATATAATCATTTTATTTCTTATTGAACGCCACTGGTATAAAACAAACTATATCAGTGCTTAAGGGAATAAGTCCTATCGTTCTAGTCATAATAAAACCTTTTTTATTGCCAATGTGAGACTTTACAGTGTAATTACAAGACGAACTTACCTACAAATGACGACAAAAATCGAAAAAATAAGGAAAGGATGAATGCTTATTTATACTAGCTCTGTCCTGAACAAACAGAGTATAAATAACCATTTGGTTCCTTTTGATTTTAAAGCTTTCACGGTGCACGGTAGACAGCTGATCTTCGTTCTTGACAAAATAAGAGGGGGGGGGTCCTTTCGTCCATACAATAACGTTCCATGTAACCCTTTTACACCGACTTTTATGTAACTAGCCATGGGTAATTGTTTTCAAAAAATTCTTTAAGTTAAAAATTAGGGCATGTAACTGGAAACTGTTGCATACATACACACCACCACGTTAAAAAATTACCATTGGAGCATATCAATTTGTAAAAAATTAAAATAAATCTGCCAGTATGAGCCTTCGATATATTACATTCAAATCGCACGAGAGAAATAAGATTTATACTTATAAATAAATATTTTAAAATATTGCGAGAAGGCTCACTAAAAAAATGAGAGACAAATAACACAATAAAAATTCTAAATGCAAATCAAAAAACCAAAATAGTGTAACGCGAAAGGGATAATGAGAAAAAAAGCCCAAAATCCAGATATCCAGTTGTCTTTTCAACCAGCTGGAATCGGGTAGAATGTGGCCAATGAGTCCTCAACGCGAACCTGTAAAAATAAAGATATAAATATCAAGCACTTATTTAACTTACGTTTTGGCTTCGGTGGTATCAACTTTATTGCTCCAGGCCTCTCAGCAGATTCTATTTTTGACTTCTTTTCTGGAGGTGGTGGTAATATGTCCCTCGTCGGAGACAACTTCTTATGCACCGGGTGTGATGGTATAGTCGGTAACGATGTTGTTGGCTTCTTCGTGGGTCGTGGAGGTGGTGGTTTCACTTCCTCCTCTAAACCAGTTGAGCGCATTTTAGCATTAAATACCTTAACAGTCTTAGGTCTTTCTTCAGTCTTTCGGATCTCAATGGAAATTGAGCCTTTCTTTGCATCTTTGCTATTGTCAGAAGACCCTTCAGACGCCTTTTTCGGTATCTTCGGTAACTTCGTCACGCTTTGGGGCTGAACTTTAGCTAATGTGTCCTTGTCCTTTTCTGCTTGTTTCTCTTTTGTATCTTTTCTAGACGATTCTTTTCGTTCTTTGTCTTTGGAACTAGAACTTTTATGATTACTGCTGCTACTACTTTTTATTTGCCCATTGTGCCGGTGTTTACTATCCCTCTTGTCTCTGTGACTTCGATCTCTATCCCTGTTGCTTTTATGTCTATCCCTATCCTTTGACCTCTGCGAGTCTTTACTACTACTGCTACTCTTGTACTTGTCCCCACTTTTTGATGAAGTACTACCTTTTTCATTCCGATCTTTTTTCTTTTCTTCTCTATTCTCTTTTTCCTTAACATCCTCTTCTTCAACTTTTGGCTGTCCATTAACATCCACTTCTTCAATTATCGCGTTTTCAACAACCGTACAGTTTGCCTCGCTTCTATTCACTTTTGACAACACCTGCTTACCGTCTCTAACTGATAATTTATAAAAAGTTTGCGTATCTATAGCTTGTTCATCAAACACTGCACTGTCAACATGATCAATTTCTTCAATAGTCTCATCTGTAGTATGATCTACTTGAACAACAGGTACGTCAACTACTTCAAAGGGAGGTGGTTCAGTATCATTTCCATTCGTAGTATGCTTCGTCTCTTTCTGCTGAAGAAGTTGCTGTTGCTGCTGCAATGGTTGATAATGGTGTAACTGTTGATTTACAATATCTACACTTGTTTCCTGTTTAACTATCTTAAGCCATTGCTGCACTAATTTATTTGACAGCTCGAAGATGCCTAGTAAATAAAAATGGTGTTAAAAAAGAGGCAATCACTGCAACTAAAGTTAAATGAAACAAAATATTACATTATTAATTACATACAATAATACTTCTATTTAAAGAGATAACTTTTCATCAAAAATGTTTTTATGTATAAGAAAACTGTAAATAAAAGAAATATGAATTTGAAAAACTGTTAATAACGAAAAACCATAAATTTATAAATATATCACCTGAAAACCTTTTAATTTTACTGAAACTATTAAGAATAAAAGCAACTATAATAAATGTCATAAATACATCATAAATATAATCAAATAAGAGCAAATTTTACTATTTACAATATCACTCAAAGAACTATCAATTAATAAGCACACACAATATAATAGTGCATATATCATTGAAAATGTATTAATTTTACTGAAATTATTGAAAATAAGACCAACTGTAACAAATGACACTTCATCACTAATATAATCAAATTGAGCAATAAAATTACTATTTACAATATTACTTGGAAAATAATACTGCTTCAGCTTCATTTTGTTAGAAAGAAAACAGATTAACCATCTGTATCAACCAAATATCATCAATTTTTTAAAACAACCAAAACAACATCTTTAAAGTGTTAAAATGATAGAATTAAACACAAAGCAATTACATTAACAAAGTAATTATCTAAAATTATTAGTGATATGCAAATAACATGACAAATTACAATGACTCATGATTTTTAGAATTAAGCTAGACAACTTTAAAATAATGATTTTATAAATCAATTGACTCACCATCTAATTCCTCCCTTTTGGACAAACTCTTCACCAACTTTGGAATGTTGTTGGATTTCAATCGTTCAACATCAACGGGCGTTATTAGCACCAATTCTAAAAGTTCCTTAACAAGCGCCCAATTAGAATTACACATTGCATCATGTAACCACACTTGCAAAAGAGTCCAACCTCCAACTGCCATGAAGTTTCCCAGCAATTGCTTTTCAGTATTTTTTAAAATTAGTATATAGACGCATTTGCTTACTAATTTCTTTGAAAATTTTGTCATTAAACTAAAAATATAAGTAGGTACTTTAGAATTTTTTAATTTTTAAAATTTTGAGGTTATATACCTTGCTAATCGTTGCACTTCGTTATTTGACAATATTCCTCCCGTAGTGGGACTTAGCAAAACTTGCAAGCAATTAAGTAATTGAAGCGGATCAATTCGCGGCTAAAAGTAAATAAATAGTAATTTTAATTTCATATCAATTCAGAAATGGCGTCAATGACAGCTGACGTCAAAATCATTCGTAAATTTATGCATGGATAACTGAGTCTGGTCTACAAAAATCTATATTCGAATATAAAACGAGAATGCTTTTCAAATTAAGTATTATAAGAAAACGCTTGTTATGATTATAATTATATTTAATTACAATCCATATGGAACCTTACCATTTTTGTCGTACGGAAATTTAATTACGCTTCACTAAAAATTAACCATATCGAAGTGTCCGCTGGCTTAACGTAAATTCTTGTCTTATAACAAATAATGCTTATATTTGATTAAAGCTAATAATGATCCTTTTTATTGGGACACGCCCTAACCACCATTACGCCTTTACCTACTACATATTGATATACCAGCTGTACTTAATAAAAACGTTTTTGGATATATAACCGTCTATACCTTTTGAAAACAATAGTTCAAAAGTGTTTAACGTATTTAAATTTATATAAACAATAACTGAAAACAAACAATATACGCAAATATTAGATTTTTAACACGATTCGTACGGAACGACTTTGCGATTACAAGATGGCAACGGAAATGAATTTCGTTGCGAGTTATTGAACGATCCGATCCGTAACGTTAGCGATGAACATGAACAAAACACAAGCGCGAAAAGGAAATACGTCACAATCTGCAGTTTCATTACCAACCGTAAAAATTAAAGTTGAATTTTACCGAAAGAATAATAATAAAAGTGAGTTAAAATTACAAGTGTAATTATTAATAATTAATACTATAAATAATAAAAACAATATGGTAAGGGCAGAAGATAGAAATTTTTGTATAAAATATGTAATAAGTTTTGTTGATTTTTGACATCAAAATGAACTATAGAAAGATAGAAACTAACTATTTATACTGTCCATAAAATTCTAAAATAAGCTCCCTATGGGTGTCAGTTAATTTGCTATGTTATCTATGTTTGCTATCCATTACCAGTAATGTTAGTAATTTATTAATACTAATCGTTCATAGACAATTGTTACAAATATTTAAAATAGATAAAGTACGTGCAATTTACCTTAAATATGTTAGGTCGTAATACTGCCAGTAATTTGAAGAAAATTATTTTCAGTAGAGTGCCATCCTTCCAATTATCTACAATATCTTATAATAATCAGAATATAACTGAAAACATCGAAGAACGTGAAATAACCAAAGATAGAACACAACAAATTCCAGTTGAAACTAGTATTCAATATTTAGCAAGTAAAGCGTATCAAATAACATATGGCAATCACCCTGTCTGGGTACCATACCGTCGAAATT
This sequence comes from Agrilus planipennis, assembly GCF_000699045.2. Classification (NCBI taxonomy): domain Eukaryota; kingdom Metazoa; phylum Arthropoda; class Insecta; order Coleoptera; family Buprestidae; genus Agrilus; species Agrilus planipennis. The sequence continues at coordinate 267,173 of NW_020438937.1, forward strand.
ACAAGGGCAGCAAACCTCCAAGAAAAACCAGAAAAACGTGCATAAGAAGTGGTCAAATAGCTACTGGAAATCCATGTCCAATATGCCGTGATGAATATTTAGTGTTACATGAACAAAATGTAGATTTACTGAAGCAATTTATTTGTCCACATACTGGTAACACTTTGAGCTTTTCTAAAACAGGCTTATGCCAAAACAAACACAAGCTACTTTTGACAGTCATTGAGAGAGCCAAAGATCTTGGTCTCTTGTCTTTTGATGTGCACTTTCGCCAATATAACTATTTAGATTATTACACTCCATCGAAATAATTATGGAAGCAACATTTTTGATAATAGGCGGAGGAATAGCAGGAATAAGTTGTGCAGAAACACTATCATATTTAGAACCTGATCAAAAAATAATCCTTATTAGTGAGTCTTCTCTAATTAAAACAGCTGTGAATTTACAAGTGCTTACTAAACTGTTAACCACATTTGATGTACAAGAAAAGGAAACATCAAGTTTAACTGAAAGCCATCCAAATATAATAGTTGTTAGTGATCGTTTAACTCAAGTTTGTAATACTGAAAACACAGTAAAAACTGCTTCTGGACAAAATTACAGTTATAAATATTTATGTATTTGCACAGGAGCCTATCCAAAATTAATTCCTCAAGCAGATATGTTTAGAAATTACATTGTAGGCATTAGAGATACAGATTCTGTTGAAACCTTTACTAAGAAATTGCAGATTGCAAAAAAGGTTGTTATTGTTGGAAATGGAGGCATTGCTTCTGAAGTAATTCATAAAATTCGTAATGTAGAAGTACACTGGATAATTAAAGATAAACACATTTCAGCAACTTTTGTTGATCCAGGAGCTGCAGAATTCTTCCTTTCATCTATCCAGGAAATAAAAAAAGATGACCCCAAACCATGTAAAAGGATGCGTTTTAAAATTGAAGATAGCAAAAAGTCAGGTGCAGCATTAGGCCCTGACTGGTATGAAAATTTAGAAATTTACGGAAGCAGTAAAGCTACTCCAAGAGATATAAAAATTCATTATCAAACTGAAATATCTAAAATTGTAATGTCAGAAGGAAATCAATATCCTATCGAAGTTATTCTAATAAATGATGAAGTAATACCATGTGACCTCATTATTTCAGCGACTGGTGTATTACCTGCTACAAATTTTGAATTATCCAGTGATATTAAATTATCAGAAGATGGAGGAATTTTAGTAAATGAATTTATGCAGAGTTCTGTGTCAAACATTTATGCAGCTGGTGATGTTTGTACAGCTAACTGGCAATTAGCTAAACACTGGTTTCAGATGAAACTTTGGACACAAGCACGACAAATGGGTTGTTTTGCAGCCAAAAGCATGGCAGCAGCATTTGCCAGAGAAGAAATTTATCAGGACTTTTGTTTTGAAATGTTCACTCATTCAACTAAATTATTTGGATATAAAGTTATTTTGTTAGGCCTCTTTAATGGCCAGACATTGGGTACCAATTATGAAATTTTATTAAGGATGACCAAAGGTCTTGAGTACATAAAATTTGTACTAGAAAACAACAGACTTCAGGGCGCTGTGTTAATTGGAGATACCGATCTTGAGGAAATGTGTGAAAATCTTATACTTAACCAAATTGATTTATCACCATTTGGTGAAGATATTCTTAATCCAAATATAGATATAGAGGATTATTTTGATTAATAATTACTTTTTTCTTCTTAATTAACAAATTATGCTTTAATTAATGAATCATTGATGTTTAATATTAATGTAGAGAAAGTTAAAATAAACAAAAAGTAGAAATATAAAAATGATATTCATATTTTATGGCTGGTTGTTTTACATTTTAAACTTTAACACAAATCAAAAATAAAATATATAAATAAATATGTATTAGGAGTAATCCAGGAATTCGTTTCAAAGTGATTGTGAAGAACTTGTACTTTTAATTAATATTCTGTGAGATTTTAATTTTTTAAAAACCTAAATATCAGAATTTTGTGATTCTGTTACTTTTTTGGCTGTATTTCTGGAAACATATTGCTAAAAACTTGCTCTTAACCATATTTATTCTTACTTAGGTATTGCAAGAACGGCACATTGTCATGTTGGTCGGTTATTTACGAAAAATTATTTAAATATTAAGTAACAAGTAAATGTTTCAGAAATAGAAAAACATTAAAGGTAAACATTTAAAGGTATGTGAAATGCTTAAAATACAATGCAACTTTTGAATTGTGAAATAGCAAATACATGAATTTGTTTTTTTCGCAAAATATTTTTTTTAAGTAATACTTGGTAGCAATAACTAAAAACACATTTAAATGTTTTAGGAAAAAGGTTTATTGAAACTGAATTTTAGAAAATTAATTATTTTAATCACTTAATAAATTAATTAATTCGAATGCAAAAGATGTTTTTAACCTTCGAATCTTAAATAATTCGCGCCAGACTAGATGTCGACTCCCTTCCGTCAACTTCGCCAACGTTCGAATAATTTCGTTACCAGTTGCATTTTCCTGAGTTTTAATTTAGAACGATTTCTCGTTTTATCTAATTATAGTGATAATTACTCATGGTGGATGTATTTAAATTTTATCAAAGTATGTTGTAAACTGGCAAAACGATTATTTGGTAAAAGAAAGTAGTACATGTTAACAACAATACGAAAATGTCGTTGATGACGTACTTGCTCTTGTCACCCTTTCACTAGTCTATTGCTTCTTGTTCTGCTTGTGGCTTTCGTGAACATTTTTGTTTCGAAATTTTAGAAAAAATAATGGTACATACAAAATTTGTATCACGACAGGTTCTGGATTTATGGTTTTATCCGTGGTATGTATTTTTATTATTCGGGTATCAGATTATTTTTATAATTCTCATTAATTAAGTTGTTAAGTAAATGGACGACGGCGTAAGCGTTACTCCACCATATTTGATAATATAGAAAAAGCAATGGAAGCTTGTTTATGTACATCAATTAATTTTTGTGAAAAATAATTGCTACTGGTTCAGTATAAATAAAATTGATTTTGTAAAATAATTCAGTGTATGTAACAAAATCAGTGTTTTCGTTCATTAACATTTTCTTGATCTACAAAATTATTATTTTTGACTTTTTATTTTGTTCTCTCTACAGATATACTTCGGAATACATTGCCTCCTGCCTTTGCCAATGCCATACAATGTATTCTTCAGCTATTCAACCTACACGGAGACTGTGCTTTGTTGTCGAGAGGTAATTAATTTTAATTTTATTAAATTTTACATGTTCAAACATGCATTACATCTGGCAATTTAGGCTTCTTCAACGTATGTATTTGGAATTTCTGGGTGTCGGTGTTTTATTTTGTTATTAAATTGCAGCCTTCTCTTTGAGGAAATGTGCTAAGGATCATTTCTAAGAATTTTTTACAAATGAAATTTTGACATCCAATAGATCACCAAGAGCAGGAACAAATGTTAACTTCAGGTGTGATGTTCTATTGTTTTAGAAAATGCATATCATAGAATTTTGCCTTTTTTGGTATTTATTTTAGTTTTTAATAGTATAGTTAATTATTTTTTTGTCCATTTCTGCAGATTGACTATGAATGAGAAGGAGAGAGAGAACATTGAAGTTGATTTTGACGTTGTGCAGCAACCAGTGTCTACAATAGTACTATCGTTTTTTCTGGACTTTTGGACCGATGAGAGAGAATAACTGAAAATTTATAAGGAAACTAAAAAACATATTGTCAATATTGCTGGATTTGGCTTGCTCTTCATACTTGTATAACTTTAGAACATTGCATTCTTCATTTAATTAAGGTGAGAATACATGGTATAATTAATATTAATGCTTTTTATTAATCTGTTATGGTGTTTAGTTTAACAACATAAATTAACATTAACGTGCATCTATAATTATTTCACATGTAATTCTGTTGTGATGTAAAGTTCGTTAATCGCCATTTTATAATTCAGTCATTTTACTTGCTTTTTGATGCATGTTTTGTCATATTTCATATCTTATTTATATGCAAGTGTAATTAATTTTTTTTTGTTCATTTCTGCAGATTGTTCAACAAAAGGGAAAGAATTAAAGTTCAGTTTGGTCCTACTGAAACAACCAATGTCTACATGGACATCATCTTTCCTGGATTGTTCTCTTGATTACCTGTTTACATCTTTGCCTTGCAACATTATGAAGTTAATTTTCAACTGATGTGTGGAGATTAATTTGAATTCAATGGAAACAACAATTTTTCTGCGATGATATTCGTGCTGGATTTATTTTGCTTTTTCCACCTGCAAAGTTTGGAATGTTACAATCTACAGTTAATTAAGGTGAGAATATTTGATATAATTAATTTTAATTGCTCTTTATTAATCTATTTGCCACCGTATCTGTTTCAGATCGACGTTGGAGAAGACAAAGATGACCCCGTAGTTGAAATAGTTCTTTATCTTGCATGCTCTATCTAGTAGAATTCATTAAGTTGATTTTATTCAAATTAGTTTTTTATTTTGCATGTTTTTTTTGTTTTTTTGTAGTTAATTTGATTTAGTTCTTATTTTGCATGCTTATTTTTGTTCATTTTGTTTGAAGTAATTGTTGATTGTAGATGTTTTTATTTTTTTTTGTATGTAGTAGTAGTGTAGTTACTAGTACTAACTCGTTTAGTAGTTGTAGTATAGTCTAACATGTCTCTTGCTTACCTCTTCGCTTAGCTTACTGCATATTCTTACTATAAATTGCTTTGCATTTACCCTACGAGTTCTACATGATTCAACGTTTCGTTATCGTGTGTGTTTCTTCTCACCCTTGTGGAATTAGGGAGGGCCTCCCCGAACGACTTCCCTTGGGCTTAGCTATTTAGTTGATCTTAAAAGTGTCTTATACACTTTTCGCGAGTCTACTCTAGCGTTACTTCCTTTCAGACGGGGTACAGTGGGTTATCTGGAATAGGAGCAATAGGCGACTGCCCAGCTTGCCTTGACGAAATCTGTCCGATCTTCTCTACCAAAGCTATTAGTATTTGCCGTTAGTCCTGTTAATTTGCACTATTTGCTTTCAGATAATGAGGTATTCCCTAAGAAGAATGAAGACATCGTTTTTTTCTAATTTTTATTGTATTTTCTTGCAAATTTCATTTATTTTCTTGTCTTTCTCTTTCAGGTATTTCGTTTTTATTGTATAAACTGCTGAATTACCAAAAATGTGTAACTGTAGCTTAAATTGTTAGGTAAAACTTTTCTAAATTGAGTTTTTGGCATAAATGTTAAAACCAAATTAAATACTTTGTTATCACGTTCATAATTAATATTGATTTGGGCGGATAGGGTGGCTATAAGGGGAGATGTGGAGGCCACAGAGTGTCAGAGGGCATTTTTATCTTAAATATGGTATTTCAATGGTAATTCAACAGTTTATACATTGTTAAAAGTTGCAAATTTTTTAAAATGTCCAGATTTTGTTAATGTAATTTATTGTTTTGTTATAAATATAGTTTTTGAGCTTTTGTTAATAAAATTCGTATCTAACTACCTGTTAACATGCATTCTATCTTTGTATTATAAATACTATTAATTTGCAAAAAGAAATGTTTTCTTGAACAAATTCTATCTTAATATAAATTGTAAATGATGTGTAATAGAAGTATGAAATAAATTTGTTTTAATATAAACAGCTATGCGTTTATTTTATCAAAAAAAAAAGATTGTCATTTGTTGAAAAATATAATTCATATTTATTATCTTGAAGATTTAAGTTCATTAGAAATCAGAAATTTTCACCTTTCCCGCATGCCTTCTAAACATATTTAAAATCCTTAAATTTCCTATAATTTTGTCTAAACAGCGCCCTCTGACGCTAAGGAGTTGAATTTTATTGAGAAACCGAAGGAAAACTACTATATTAAGTTCCCGCGCTGAAACCGCGAATCTAGAAAAAAGATCTCATGCGACTTATGCTCTCCTAATACAAATGTTTAAATTTATGAAAATTTTCTGTTTCGTGACATATACGAAGTCCGATTAAAAAATAGTTGAACAAGTTTTGATTATTTAATTATTATTTAGTCGGACCTCGTATATGTAACGAAACTGAAAATTTTCATAAATTTGAACATTTGTATTAGGAGAGCATAAGTCGCAGGAGATCATTTTCTGGATTCGCGGTTTCAGCGCGGAAATTTTAAGTTTTGATAGGTCGATTATTTTTTAATCGGACCTCGTATATGTCGCGAAACTGAAAATTTTCATAAATTTGAGCATTTGTATTAGGAGAGCATAAGTCACATGTGATCTTTTTCTGGATTCGCGGTTTCAGCGCGGGATCGACTTTAATTTAGCTGCTAATGGTATGATGGCGCTAGTAATACCAAAATTAATATAATTTCTTTGCTTTTTAAACATATTAGTGGTCTTTAAGAGTTTATTTTTGTATACGTATAAGGACTTTCAATAAAACATACATGAAATTAAAAACACAAAATTTATTTACTTATTTATTTATTTCATCACCAAAACAATGATAATACAATGATAATTCATTTATTATTTAGACACATAATTTACATTTATTACAACAAACATATTTATTTCAAATAACAGCATGATACATAACATACACAAAATATCCAACAAATAATGCATCATTCTAATTATTACATTTACTAGTTATTTACAAGCTGTTGAATTACCATTGAAGTACTACATTTGGGACAAAAATGCCCTCTAACTCTCTGTGGCCTCCACATCTCCCCTTATAGCCACCCTATCCGCCCAAATCAATATTAATTATGAACGTGGTAACAAGTATTTAATTTGGTTTTAACATTTATGCCAAAAAATCAATTTAGAAAAGTTTTACCTATCAGTTTAAGCTACAATTACATATTTTTGGTAATTCAACAGTTTATACAATAAAAAGCGAAATACCTGAAAGAAAAATACAAAAAAATAAATGAAATTTACAAGAAAATACAATAAAAAGTAAAAAAAAAACGATGTCATCCTTCTTCTTAGGAAATACCTCATTATCTGAAAGCAAATAGTGCAAATTAACAGGACTAACGGCAAATACTAATAGGTTTGGTAGAGAAGATCGGACAGATTTCGCCAAGGCAAGCTGGGCAGTCGCCTATTGCTCCTATTCCAGATAACCCACTGTACCCTGTCTGAAAGGAAGTAACGCTAGAGTAGACTCGCGAAAAGTGTATAAGACACTTTTAAGATCAACTAAATAGCTAAGCCCAAGGGAAGTCGTTCGGGGAGGCCCTCCCTAATTCCACAAGGGTGAGAAGAAACACACACGATAACGAAACGTTGAATCATGTAGAACTCGTAGGGTAAATGCAAAGCAATTTAGGAAGAATATGCAGTAAGCTAAGCGAAGAGGTAAGCAAGGTTAGACTATACTACAACTACTAAACGTGTTATTTCTACTACTACACTACTACTACATACAAAAAAAAAAAAAAACATCTACAATCAACAATTACTTCAAATAAAATGAACAAAAATAAGCATGCAAAATAAAAACTAATTCAAATTAACTACAAAAAAACATGCAAAATAAAAAATTAATTTGAATAAAATGAACTTAATGAATTCTACTAGATAGAGCATGCAAGATAAAGAACTATTTCAACTACGGGGTCATCTTTGTCTTCTCCAACGTCGATCTGAAACAGATACGGTGGCAAATAGATTAATAAAGAGCAATTAAAATTAATTATATCAAATATTCTCACCTTAATTAACTGTAGATTGTAACATTCCAAACTTTGCAGGTGGAAAAAGCAAAATAAATCCAGCACGAATACCATCGTAGAAAAATTGTTGTTTCCATTGAATTCAAATCAATGTCCTGTTGCTCTCACACATCAGTTGAAAATTAACTTCATAATGTTGCAAGGCAAAGATGTAAACAGGTAATCAAGAGAACAATCCAGGAAAGATGATGTCCATGTAGACATTGGTTGTTTCAGTAGGACCAAACTGAACTTTAATTCTTTCCCTTTTGTTGAACAATCTGCAGAAATGAACAAAAAAACGTATTAATTACACTAATAATTACGGAAGGCATTAAACACCTAAAAGAAAGTACTGATTAATTACACTGTGACATAAATAAGACACGAAATACAACGAAACATGCATCAACAATGCAAAAAAATGACAGAATTATAAGATGACGACAACTGTCAATTTACATCATAGCATAGATAAATGTTGCGAACTAATCATAGATGCATTCAACGCCAATTTATGATCTAGACAATAGATAATTGTTAAAAGAAATAAGTTGCTGTCATAACCATAGACATATATATTAGACGTGCCTTAGCCGTATGTCATTGTAACAATTTCTTAGCTCGAAAAGTGAGGGAGATGGCGTATGGTTTCGGACTAATGCTATTTCTTTCATAACACCATACGCACTATTGTGAGAGAGATGGATATTGTCCGAAACATCGTTCCATCTCTTTCTTTCGTTGTACCACAATTCTGGCCGCTTAGGCACGTCCATTAGTAGACGTCGATGGTCATAACTATCAGAAGGAAAACCATAAATGTTAAGAGATGATAAATTACTACGAAAATAAAGTACAGTAAAACAATTGCTTACCTCGAGGATTACCGAAGGTGCTCGAGTTTTATTCCTAAGCGTTGACAGCAGAGTGCCTCTAACAATAGATACTTTTGAAAGGAATATGATACCATTGACAATGAAATGAACCACAGAGTAGAAGACACAAATATCACATGCGCAGCCTTATATACGTCTGTGTGAATTGGACCACTTGTTTTTCTAAAAAACATTAACGGGGCTTCACTTCTCCAGGTTTCGAATCCTTTTTACTTGCCTCCTTCTTGATTTAGTGTTTAAATTATAACCTGTTGAAACAATTTAATGTTATTTTCATCTTCAATATTATGTATTAAAATATTAAGAACTATAACTACTATCAATAAAATTATAGAATATCAAACTTACTCATTAACTACTACAATTCAGAAGAGTAAAAAATTGTAGTAGCAATTATTGTCAAACTAACGAAATACAAGATTTAAAGATGCACAAAGCATTTCATAATTACAACTGTCCTTTCCAAATCCAAGAGAAGAAAGTATGAGTGGGGGGGCTGTGTTTCTCCACGTTTCGACTCCTTTTGATTTACCTCATGTTCATCTTTATGTTTTAATGGAAACCTGTTGAAACAATTTAATATTACTTACATGTTCACTAGGTTTTGTTATTTTATTATTAATGATAAATACCATTGTTAACATCTTATGTCCAATGAATTTTTTAATCAGCTTAGAGGCATTTTTGGAAATAAAATAAGTCACACTGTCACAGACATTACATCTGTAGGTAGTTTGTCCATCCAATCCTAGGTTGTCATCTCACAGCAAGCCTGTATTATTAAAAAAAAAAAAAACAAGTTAAAATCCAAACTTTAGAATAACAAGGCAAAAATGAAAATTTTTCTAACAGAAATATAGAATTTTTGAAGGCAGAGTAATATTTTTGAGAAATATTTTACATATTTTGGCTATAAAACGAAGGCAATTTTTCGAGGAGTGGTCACATCGATACGAAAAATCTACAATCATCGCCTTAACTTCTTTTGAAAATTTAAAAATTCTAATAAAACCATAATTATTCGACCTCAAATAAATTAAGAGTTTATAAAAATTCACAGTAGATGAACGAACGGGCAAGATGCCAAGATGGAATCCCATGTTGAAGCACGAAGACATCACGTCAAAAAAGATCTAAGCAACGGTAATCGAAACCCATCAATCACGAAATAGAAACATATTCCACACAATCAAATGAAAATTGAATAAGGATTAGGGCTAAATACCTTCAGGCGTCGTCTCCCTTTATAGACAGCATAGACCAACGGACAGCAAAAACGAGATACACT
>NW_020438937.1:277595-280213 GCF_000699045.2 Agrilus planipennis
AGATTTTCAGTTTTAAAAAATACTTTAATATTTTATTTAACAATTCATTTATTATTCTAAAGTAGAAAAAAAGGAAATACATTTCAATAAAAGTTATTTATAACTCAATCCTTCAGACATTTTATGGGACCACTTAAAACAATTAGTTTATGTTCAGCCAATTAACACTATTGAGCAATTAAACGATAGATTTTAAATTCAGTGCATACAATTCAGAACACTAAATTTACAATTTACAATGTAGTAGTTTGCGTTGCTATTTTTGAATATCTATTGTAGTATTCAACGACGTAATAACTTATATGTATTTGCTTTTTTTAAATTAGTATAAAATCACTGCTGATTGTTAAATAAAATAAAAAGTATTTTCTAAAACCGAATATCTCCTAAATTAAGCTCTATCTAAAATCACGTTATTTTGCATGTTCAGTTACTAAACACTCTGTATAATAAAAATGAAAAATATTTAAAAGATTAATTGGTAAAATAAACTTGTGCAGTTATTATTAATCTTGTGGAATTCATTCAAAACATTCACTTAAGCATTATAATTATAAAGTTTTAAACTAACTTCAACGTTCACAAAAAATATTAATTGTATTTAGCACCCATTTCCTAAAAATTTTTAGTCCGGACCTGTCGAACGACTGAAAGGTCACTTTTTGAAGTACAATAATTACCAGAAACTGTACGTGTGATTAGGCAACCCAACATACTCTCTAAAATCTTAAATATTGGAAAACGAACAGGTAAATATAAATAAAGTAATTTTAACATATTCGCAGAAAAAAGTAAACGTTATTGATTGATTTATGAATCTATAATTTTTAATTAGACATTGAAATTTCATTTTGCAAGTTAATTTATATTGTGTTATTCTGAGAAATTTGTTAGCTACAGTTTTCTCACATACGTAAAGTATGCACCGTCTAATATGAAAGAATATTCAATAAATGATCTAAATACGCTCTCGTTAGCGCGATATCTTCTTTTGCAAAATACGACAGGATATGCAGAAACTGGAGAAATAAAGTAATATAAGTACAATAAATGCAATTTAAATTTTTGATGTGTTACGCTTTGTTGAAAAGATTTTGAGAGTTCAGTTAGTTTAGGACAGTTTTCAGATGAAAGTTAGTCTAGAGGACTGGAGAACTATATTCTACACATTCACCATATTATGCATTTTCTCTCGTACAAAATAAAAAGAAAGTTGAAGATGTGTATTCTAATTAAGATCTTTACCTTAAATTATTTTTATTAATATATAAGTTCTCTTTCTAAACATTTTTATATCTATACTGAATTTTGGGCAATTGTGTTCGATTTAATTCAGCTTCACAGACATGCATCTAATACTCTTCTATTCAACTTTGTAATATAAAAACTAATATAATCCACAAATATGTAAAGGTGAACTTACAAACCATTTCTCTTAAAATATTCTTTAACTTCTGGTAGTTATTTAGTTATTTTGATTGCTTTGGTCCATTCATCATCTTTACGCCACTGCCTAGGATAGATTTTCATTAATGTCATTTATAAACTTCGTACTAAGTTAAATAAATAAGTGTTTTCTATTGCCAATGGAACTTCTTTCATATATTACATTTTCAAGAATACAACCCTCTCTTTTTCCTAAAAGTAAGNTACAATATCCAACAAATCATAATTTTGAATTTTCTGTCACATATTCCACACAATCAAATGAAAATTTAATAAGGATTAGGGCTAAATACCTTCAGGCGTCGTCTCCCTTTATAGACAGCATAGACCAACGGACAGCAAAAACGAGATACACTTATGCACTGCATACTGCTATCAGGCTTGCAAGAATATTCTAAAGCTATGCCCGAAACGGTGATGACATAGAAACGGTACGCAGAAGCATCATATTAGACCTTCTGCGACGGTTAATATTATTTTCGTAAGAAATCGTTCAAACAACATGAGTCATGTTGCCAAAGCTAATAATCTCAAGAGATAACGATATAAGATAATACATTCAAACAGTTCCCTTCACAGTGTCTCTTTACCCCGCTCCCTCAGCGAGGTTAAAAAGCCATTTAATTTTCCACTTTCAATATGTAAAAGCAATTTCGTTTGAAGAATAAACGATAAAAACTCAACAAAGCAGACACGAATTCAGGAAAATATTTCCACTATTAAATTCAAACAGAATTTTTATTATTCATTTTCATTGAATTAATTCCGAAAATAAATGAAAATTTATAATGAAAATTCAAGTACAGTTAAGTATTTATACAGGGTGTTTCGCAACTAAACGGAGATAACGAAATAAGATAATACATTCAAACAGTTCCTTTCACAGTGTCTCTCTTTACCCCGCTCCCTAAGCGAGGTTAAAAGCCATTTAATTTTCCATTTTCAATATGTAAAAGCAATTTCGTTTAAAGAATAAACGATAAAAACCCAACAAAGCAGACACGAATTCAGGAAAATATTTCCACTAGTAAATTCAAACAGAATTTTTATTATTCATTTTCATTGAATTAATTCCGAAAATAAACGAAAATTTGTAATTAAAATTCAAGTATAGTTAAGTATTTATACAGGGTGTTTGGCAACTGAACAGAAAAAATCAAATGTCATATCAA
>NW_020438937.1:280964-284826 GCF_000699045.2 Agrilus planipennis
GATATCTTCTTTTGCAAAATACGACAGGATATGCAGAAACTGGAGAAATAAAGTAATATAAGTACAATAAATGCAATTTAAATTTTTGATGTGTTACGCTTTGTTGAAAAGATTTTGAGAGTTCAGTTAGTTTAGGACAGTTTTCAGATGAAAGTTAGTCTAGAGGACTGGAGAACTATATTCTACACATTCACCATATTATGCATTTTCTCTCGTACAAAATAAAAAGAAAGTTGAAGATGTGTATTCTAATTAAGATCTTTACCTTAAATTATTTTTATTAATATATAAGTTCTCTTTCTAAACATTTTTATATCTATACTGAATTTTGGGCAATTGTGTTCGATTTAATTCAGCTTCACAGACATGCATCTAATACTCTTCTATTCAACTTTGTAATATAAAAACTAATATAATCCACAAATATGTAAAGGTGAACTTACAAACCATTTCTCTTAAAATATTCTTTAACTTCTGGTAGTTATTTAGTTATTTTGATTGCTTTGGTCCATTCATCATCTTTACGCCACTGCCTAGGATAGATTTTCATTAATGTCATTTATAAACTTCGTACTAAGTTAAATAAATAAGTGTTTTCTATTGCCAATGGAACTTCTTTCATATATTACATTTTCAAGAATACAACCCTCTCTTTTTCCTAAATGTAAGATAATAAGGAAAAATAAGTATAAAAAATAAATTTCGTTTGTATTATTTTTAATTGTATTAAATAAAATCTGTTGCAAAGATTGGTTAAAACTTTATACTTGTCTTCAGCTTCTTGAAGTTAATTTCTTCATCTTTTATACTCTATCTAACACTTACAAATATTTATATATTTGATATTATAGCGAAGGCTTAGGTACTTACAATTTTATTTACTTATGATATACAATAATTAAACAACTATATATGTATGTACACTAAAAAGATGATTAATTAAACAGTTGTTAAAACGATTTGTTTATAGACAAAACACATTACACATTAGATTTAAAACTTTCAAGTCAAAGAATTCAAAAATTGTTTATCAATTACATTTTCAATTTCTAACAATGAACTGAATACATGGTCCGCAATATCATTACATCTTTCAATATAGGTTCGTAATGTATTGATAGCCGCTCTTGCCTGTTTGTTCGAAATTCGTGGTTCAGTATCTGGATCATCATCACTCTCATCATTCTCCGCATTTTCTTTTACGGTATCAATTATTTCATCATCAGTCAATGTTCCACTAGTGGTTAGTCCATTATCACATGTAACATAATCTTCAAATTGAATGTCTACGTTTTGAATATTCCTGTTCGCATCTGAGTTCACATTTGGGTCGTAATTTTCTTGCTTGGCTTTCCTTTGCCGCATCAAAAATCCACAATTTTTAAAACAGTTTGATATTGTGGCTTTGGATACATTTCTCCATGCTTTATCCACCATTCTAAATGCATGAAAAACATTAATAGAGGAAGCAACCTGCTCTTCCATGTTAACCATCACTTTCCTGATAATTTCCTTTCTATACAATGTTTTAAAATTCCTAATTATTCCTTGATCCAAGGGCTGTAGTTTAAATGGATCGGATGGTATAAATTGAATCTTCAGTGCATTTAATGGCGGAATCATATTATGTGCAGGACAGTTGTCAATAAATAGTAAAACTTTCCGTTTTTCTTTCGTCATTTTTTTATCAATTTTAATAAGCCAGTCACTAAATATCTGGGCCGTCATCCAAGCCTTTTTATTAGCTTCGTAATCTAATGGCAGTGATTTACAACCGGACAAGCAACGAAGTTTTTTATTCATTCCAATAATTAAAGGCCTAAGTTTCTCTGTCCCTGTCATATTTGTTGCTAACAATATGGTTATTCGATCTCTACTGTGTTCTCCTGAATGACATTTTTTATTTTTAAAAACATGTGTTTTGTCAGGAAGACACTTGAAAAAAAGTCCGGTTTCGTCTGCATTAAAAACATCGTTGGGTTCATAGTCATTTAATAAACTTTGCAATTGAGTTTTCCATTCGTCAAATATCTCATTATTTACGCTTGCAGTACTTTCACCGAAAATTTTCTTATTGTTAAATATTAGTTCATGACGCTTCTTAAAATTTCCCAACCAACCATTACTGGCTCGAAAAGAATCATGTTTTAGTAATTTTGAGAATTGTTCGGCTTTTTCGCGTAATATAGGTCCATTTATACTTATGTTGTTATTATAGCACAGCTTGATCCAACCCAGCAAGCATTCCTCTAAATCAGGAAACTCAGCTGTTCGGTGCCTTTTGCAAGATAAATTGCTACTCGATTTATATCTCACTAATATTTCACTCTTATTTTTCAGTATTGTCGACAAAGTACTTGCTGGTAATCCGTATTGAGCTGCCACGTCTTTTTTTTTCATGCCACTTTTGACTGCATTAATAACTTCAAATTTTTCAAGTAGTGTTAAAGTCTTCAATTTCCTTTTGGTACTCATTTTGTTGAACTTACTTGAATTTTGAACAAAAGCTTATTGTACGACACTTACATGCAAATAATTGACCAAAAAACAAGCATTAGGTACACAGATGTGCTACTTATGGAATATCCCATATAAAATATGTAAGTGTGCATATGTACACAACCAAAAACGATAAACTTTGATTTATAGTTAGAAACTTGTAAAATCTAATGTAATAAAAAAATGTAAAAGTCTTATGTAAAAATATGAACTAACATTGGCTTCTATTTACAAAGTAGAAATATGATATCGTCATAGAGAAATCATATTCAGTGTTAAAATTTGAGATACCATGTATTTAAGACTCGTCGGATTGGATTAGCTATATTCTTCGTCAAAAGGAACTATGCATTTATCAGAAGACTTTCTGCATCATCCAAAGTCATTGTTGATTCATATTTCTTTCTAAGCAATCATTACATGAAGCACTAAAAGTGTAAAAATATAACATTACTATAGCTCAACACGTAAAAATAATAAGTTACATCAATATAGTACTTAAGTGACTTCATTAAGTAAATCAGGTAAACATAAAATGTTAAAAAGTAACACAGTGCCGCGCAAGTTTTTAATACAAAAGAGCAAAAGGCAGTTTTACATTTTAAATATTATATGCTAAGTCTACTTCTAGTTACTATTAAACGTAAAGCAACAGTACTATTTTACATCATTATCCTTTTTTTTCTAATAATTTCACATTCAATTGCTCAAAAAATCTTATTTTTTGTATATAATAAATTATATTTTGCCTTTACTTTTAGCAAAATGGAACTTAAAAAGAATAAATGGAGAAACCGGTTGAGGAAAAGGAGCAGGAAAATGTTCAAAAAACAGGCAAAAGAAAAAACTAAGGCAAAAAAAGAGAGAAGCTGCATCTGTGAAAAAATGAATTTAAAAAGTGCCAAGTAAACCATAAAATTAAATAATAATTAAAAGGAGGACTAACGTTAAAATAAATTCACTAGAAACTGAAATATCTAGTACTATTCAAAATATATCTCAATTTCTATTAAAATTAAGTAAGACAAACTTTAAATTACCTTAAATTATCATTCTTTTGCTGTGGTAACAAAAACATCAACAGTGGGATCTATAAAAGTGAAAGAGGAAAAAATATATATTAAATAGTTTAATACACCTACAGGTATACTTAAATTAATAATGAAAGATAACTGGAAATTGTTATACTAATTATTCATAAATTATTAAACTTTATTTATTTAATTTCAAAATGTTTTTGAAGTATTACCTTGACTATAGCATTATCCAGACTGGGAGAATATTGCAGTGTGTAGAAAATAGGATTTTCTCAGTAAAGAATTTCTGAAAATTAAGAAAATATTTTTTAACTAGTATTACTCAT
>NW_020438937.1:285556-296215 GCF_000699045.2 Agrilus planipennis
TAACCTATCCCTTATCAAAATCTGTACTTATCAAATTCGGTAGTAAAAATCAGAAAATGTCATGATTCCTCATTACAAGACGAGTAATAATCAAAAGTAATATATTAAATACATTATAATGGGAAAGAAAAATAAAAGCAATTCTAGTTTAGGTAAATCCTTAGTTAGAGATCGCTTTAGAGGTAGAAATGGAAAATTTGTGGCAGACAAATCCATGGTAAGCAATTAAAATGTAGATATAATGCAAAATTTGTACAGCATAATTTTTTTGAATGGATTACCAATGCTTCATTATTACAGCTACATACAACAGAACTACTGGATGGTTATGACTGGGGCAGATTGAACTTGCAATCTGTAACAGAAGAATCATCATTTCAAGAGTTTCTTTCCACTGCTGAATTAGCTGGAACAGAGTTTCAAGCTGAAAAGTTAAATATAACATTTGTCAACCCTAAATCAAATGTAGGATTACTATCTGATTCTGAAAAAATGACTAAAATTATTGCACATGAAAAACATAAACATCTTATTCAAATACCACGCAGGTAAGATACTACATAATTATACATTTAACATAAAATGAATGTTTACAAAAATAAAAAATAGGCCTTTCTGGACTCCCAAGATGTCTGCAGAAGAATTACAATGTTTAGAAAGAGATAATTTTTTGAAATGGAGACGTTCCTTAGCTGAACTTCAAGAAGAAGAAGGTTTATTATTAACACCGTTTGAAAAAAATCTAGAATTTTGGCGTCAACTTTGGAGGGTTATTGAAAAAAGTGATGTTATAGTACAAATTGTTGATGCTAGAAATCCTCTACTATTTCGATGTGAAGATTTAGAAAACTATGTGAAAGACATATCTGAGGATAAAGTAAATTTAATATTAATCAACAAAGCTGACTTTTTAACTAAAAACCAAAGAGAAATTTGGGCAAAATATTTTGAGTCAGTTGGAATAAGGATTGCTTTCTTTTCAGCAATAATTGAAGAAAAAAAGACCAATAAGAAAACTAATGAAGATAAAAATGAAACTCAAAACAATGCAGATTTAGAAACAACTAATGTTGAAATATTAAAATTAAAAGTAGGAAAATTAGAAGAAAATGTTGATAAAGCTGCAAATGCTCTTTCACACATTATTAATAAAGTAGAGAAACTACTAAACAAACCTAACAGTTCTGAAACTATTTCATTAGAGAAATCAGATACTGTAAAAAATCTTACTTCACATGAAGATAATGTTATAATCAACAATAATGGGGAAGCAACATCAGAATGTATAAATATTTTAACTTCCAGACCTCAAAGTCCTGACATTAGCAATTCACCTGAGATTTTAACAAGGGAAGAACTTATTCAATTTTTTAAGGTAACTCATTCAGGAAAGAAAGTAACTGAAGGTCTAACTACCATTGGTATGGTAGGATATCCTAATGTAGGAAAAAGTTCTACAATAAATAACCTAATGACAGTAAAAAAAGTGTCTGTATCGGCAACTCCTGGGAAAACTAAACATTTTCAAACATTATTTTTGGACAAAGACATTCTTTTATGTGACTGCCCTGGTCTTGTTATGCCTAGTTTTGTGTTTACAAAAGCAGAAATGATCATTAATGGAATTTTACCGATTGATCAAATGCGGGATCATGTGCCTCCTATTAATCTTATTTGTAACTTAATACCCAGACACATTCTGGAAGATAAGTATGGGCTGATGCTGCCAAAACCTCTGGAAGGTGAAGATCCAGAAAGGCCTCCTTTTGCAGAAGAACTATTAAATGCTTATGGCTGTAAGTTATTTTAATTCCTTAGACATATATATTTTCTACATTATTTTGTTTTAGATAATAGAGGTTTTATGACAGCTAATGGTCAGCCTGATAATCCAAGAGCTGCAAGATACATATTAAAAGATTTTGTAAATGGTAAACTTCTTTTTGCTCATGCACCACCCAATGTTAATCAAAATGAATACCAAATTTGGCCTCAGAGGAAAAATAATGGGTGTATAAATAGAACATTGCCACCCAGACAAGCAAGAGCCATCAGGGTTTGTATATTTCAACTGCATAATGAAATAATAATAAAACAACTATGATGTTTTGTAGTCTAACAGAATAACAAGTGAAGATTTGGACAACTCTTTTTTTTACTCAAAAACACAAGGTTTACATGTGAAGGGCCAAATAATTCCTAATATTGGAGCAAATCATATAATTAGGCAAGTTTGTATGTTATATTGTAGTAGTATTCCTTGTATAATTTTACCATTTACAGGGAAGCATCTCTTGAGTCACAACAGTCCTTAAGATGTGATAAACCTTGGAAAAAAATTAACAAGTATGAAAATAAGAAAAAAAGGGAAAAATTAAGACGAGTCTATGCTCATTTAGATGAACATTAATTACAAACCAACCGAATGAATGAATTTGTTTTTCCTTGAAAAAGAAAATAAATATTGAATTACTTTGCTAAATTGTTTTAATGCAACAATTAATTTCACAAAAAAGGAACCATATTTCCAACACATACTGATAATGTTATTATATTTTGATAAATTTTAAATTCTATTTGATTAATGTTTTAAAATTTATGTATTTAAAACATATGGGAACATCAAAAAAATATTACTTAGATAAAATTTTGAAAAAAAATCACAAAACATGAAATTTTCACCTAAAAGCAAATCAATTAAAAACAATGCTGTGTAGAATAGGTCTTTCACATTTTTCCTCAAAGCTATGTAAAACTTCATCTATATCATTGTCCAAATCATCAGATTTTGCCATCTAAAATTACATAAATTATTAAAAAAATAACATTAGCAGACAATTGAGCATACCATGGTACACATATCACTTATTAAAAATGCACCTATTGTTGCTTCTTCTAAATTATCCTGAATATCAATATTTATCACATGAACTATTGAATTATCTGATGGTGTTTTATTTTCCATATATTCTAATACTTGATCATAAACACGTTCCTCACATGTTATTAAAATATCGAATTTTTCTGTGCATTCTTGAAATTTTTCTGGTTTTGTTTTAATTCTTCTATTTCTATCTAATGTATGTAGCAAACCATTTTGAGTATATCTTTTAAACATTAAGGAAAAAATAGTACACTGTATACAACATATATAAATTGATTTGAAGAGGATACAAAGTTTTGTCTTTGCTGATTAAATCGTTGTATATTTCATCATATGAAACACCAAAATCATATATATTTGGTTTATCAGCAGCTGATCCTGGCAATTTCACTTTATCACCTGTTCCATAAGACTTAACATAGAAACCTTTTTTTGCAAGGAAAGCGTGAGCTTCCATGCTGCGATTCATATTACTTGAACATATAATTGCAATTCGTAAATTATTCATATCTATATCGTTATTGGCCATTTATTTTATTAGGTAGATATTCTAAAGAAAAAACGTTCACAATAAAATGCAAAGTATGAATCAATTTGAATACCGATTGAAATTTGAATCTTTATTGTTTAGAATGTATTAAAATAATTCTCTTGTCTTAATGAATCTACATTTTATTATTTACAATGGAACATTTCAGATGCTTGTCTGTTACTTTTTATCCGCAAATTCTTGATGGAACGTGTGAAAATATAATAATAAAATGCCCAATTGCACAAAAAGAACAAAGCTTAGATGCTGATACATCCCACAAAAATGGTATAAGTCAACGTTTAATTATGTCAGAAAATGTTTCATCTGAAAATATTTGTTTTACACCGCCTAGTATTTTAATAGTAAGTTGTAAAGAGCATAATATTTTTTAAAAGCCGACTAAAAAAAGGATTTTTATTTCAGAAAACGAGGAAAAACTGCTCAAAAAATAGTTCAAGTACCAAAAGAAAAGGATTAAATTTCTCACCAAATCTTCGTAAGGTATGTTATAATAAAAAACTGATCTGTTTTTTTATATTTTATACTTATTTTTCCTTTAAGAAGAATGCTAGTGAATTAGTGGATGGTATGGTTCAAAGTACTTCAAAAAAATGCTGTCCAAGTTGTGATAATATTCATGGTAATAATTTATCAATACAAATAAGTCCAACAAAAAATCAATTTGAATTAGATGTTAGCTCCAGTGATTTAAAAAATGTAACTAAATGTGAAATTAATGAAGAATATCTCATCAACAACGAAAATGAAGTTTTGAGAGAAATTAATAATAGCATGGGCTTCTCAAATAAAGATATAGAAAGTGGTTTTTTAACTTCACTGAATCAAAGAGTTGAAACTTGTGACATTTTGAATTCATCTTGTGTAACAGAATTTGAATGTGTTCCAAACGAAAAAGAAACCTCCAATAATCAGTTTCATGATTTAGATAAAATACTTATGAAACCTAATGATCAAAAAAATGATGAAAAGTCTGAATTCGAAGTACAAATCATTAATGAAAATGACGATGAAAATTCTGAAATAGTTTATAATGTAAATACTTTCATAGAGAATAAAGAAAATTTAAAAATTGGTACAAATCTGGAATTTTGTTCAGAACCAATAAACAATGAACAGGAATTTTCAAAAACTAATGTTCATTTCAAACATAACATAAAAGATGTTGAAGAAAATGAAATATACTATGATCATGATAAAATGATGATTGAGAAACTATCTTCTGATTATGAGAAAGACAAGTTAAATAATTTAACTGAAAATAACTGTAGCAGTAGGTACCAAAATAATAAACAGACTTGTTTATGGAATTCATTATCTAATGAAAAAAAGCAGAAACGTTCTAGAATAAGCAGGAACAAGGAAAATAACAGAAAATCTGTTTCGCTAATCCGTGTTAAAATATCGCCAAGAAAAGATTATCACAAAGATCAAAAAAGTAAAAGCGTAATGAAAGAAAAAGCTATAACTTTTAAAACTAACAAAAATACCGTTTATCAAGAACATAAAATTCATAATAAATATTCAAAGGACAGTTTCGAGCAGAGTATTAATGTAGATACTATTTATGAAGCTGGAAAACAGTTTAGGACAAATTATTCCAATTCATCTTTTAAAGAGAGGAACATAGAAAGACTTTCAACCCGTGTTCGCTTAACACCAAAAAAAGGAAAAGAAAAAAGCAAAAACTCGGCAGTTTCTCTTATTCGTCTTCGAGTAACACCTATAAAAGAAATAAAAAATGATATACTTGAAAATACAGAATCAAATAAACAAATAAATGCATCATTTCCTCAGTCGAAACAATCAAATAACGAAAAATTAACGATATCAGCTTGTAACGAAAGCAAAATAGAGTTTAAAATTAAAGGAAATTCACCAGTACCAGGAAAATTAAAGTATGAAAGTACTGGCATATTAGTAGCAAATGAAACTGAGAAACAAAATTTAGAAATTAATTCTGAAAAGCCACAAAAGAAAACGAATGAAACTTCTGCTTGTAATGTTACTCAAGGTAGTATAAAATCTCCTGATAAAATACAAAAAATATATAATGATTTTCTTTATGCTTTTACTTACGAACAAAAAAATCCTAAATATTCAAATGGTACACAAGAACACTCACATGAGTCNTGAAGTATTACCTTGACTATAGCATTATCCAGACTGGGAGAATATTGCAGTGTGTAGAAAATAGGATTTTCTCAGTAAAGAATTTCTGAAAATTAAGAAAATATTTTTTAACTAGTATTACTCATAGTGATGCTAATAGAAGTGCAGTGAAAGAAATTTACTAGTAACTACTATGACAATGTAATATTTGATAACATTCCAAAAATTCAAGCTAACTAGCAATTTTACCCTTTAGTAGACATCATCAAACACTGAAATTTGAAGAAAAGTACGTTAATTATCAAATTTTACTACATTTTTTTTATGTGTGAGAAAAATTCTTGTACACTATGAATCCTTTCGGCCGCAACACCCTAAACCTTACAAAATAGTTCATGCTTTAGAAATGCTTATTAGAATTCTTTATAAAATACGTGTATAAAACTTATTAGTCGTTTATTCACCTTTTTTTTATTGAATAAAGCCAATAATAAAGTTGTTTATTTCCACTTGCAGGATGAAAATCATAGATGAAAACAGATTGAAACAGTTGAAAAACAACTGTTATACTATGTTTGTATATACCTTCTACTTTAAAAGAATGGGTTAAGAATAGGAATATTTTTAAAAAATTCGTATGAATAAATTTATAATCAATAAAAATATTTTGCAGTAATTTTATAAAATAAGTGTACAAATCAAACAGTCAGCATGCGCATAAAGGAATTGTCAAAAGTTGGTCAAAAGTCGTTGCATGCATCCATAGATACATGCAAATAATTAAAACAATCGTTATGATTTGAAATTATAGAATGTTTTCATCTTGTTTTCATCTTTTTAAATAAACAAATCTGCATTTTACATAGTAAATCCGTTAAATAGCCTTAAATGAGGTGGAAAATAAGTGGAAAGTATGTAATGTTATGTACAATACCTGTAATAGTTCAAGAGTATACTTTTTAATTAAAATGTCGTTCACAATTTTGAATGTGACTCCTATATGTTCTAAATTATTTAATTCTGACGATAAGGAGAACATAAGAAGTAAGTTACTTCAACAGTGTATAGGTTGTTATTTAATTAAAGTGCTTTTTAGATTGTATACAATTTGGAGGTATTTTTTGTGAGACAAAATATTTTTGGTTGGTTAGTGGTTCCTGTATAACTGTAGGATGTACCAAAACAGGCCTTATAATAGGAAACTGGAAATTTAGTACCTCCTCTAAAATGTCTATAAAAATAAATTGTGTTACTGAACTTCCAAGAGAAAACAAAAGCATACCATTTTTAATAATAGGTTTAAAATGTAATGGAGAAAAGGGTATGATTTGTATATTTCAGTTTACAAGTTCAAAAATTGTAAGGGCCATTGAATTACCTAATGAGGTAAATATGATAATATTAAATGAATAGAAAGGTAACTGTTACTTATAGGTAAGAAGAATTTCTATCATCAATACAATAAGAAACAAATGTTTACTACCAGAACTATTAGCATTACTTGATGGTGTCATTGTAGTGGGGACCTCATATGGTGGTTTACTTTTGTTAGATATATGTTTACAAGAATATGAAAATGGTATGCTTTAGTATTCATTTTTGTTTCAAATTGTACAAATATTTTATTTTTTAAGCTACTTCAATGCACGGAGTTTTTAAAGATGAAAAAAATGCCTGCAGAACAATGGATTTACAATTAGATGATATTTCATTATTGGAATCACATAAAAATTTGGCAAATCTAAATATGGAACATGTGGCAATATACTTAAATGGTAAAGTTGTTTTATTTATGAATTTAAAAAAATAATTTTTGTTTCTTTTAGATCTTGGAAGTAGCTCAAAACAAATTTTTAATTTAAAAAGTCCGAAGGATACAGTATTAGGCCATCTTAGCAACCAAAATGTAGTTATTACTGCTCTCTACTATTGTTCTCAATTGTGTTCCTTATTTGTCGGTTATAATTTTGGTCTTTGGCAAATTTGGAATCTAAAGGAAATGAAAGTAGTTTATACTTCTCCAATTTTAGACAATAATACACCAGTTACTCATTTTGCTGTCCAGGTATATCCAGAGTGATGCAATTAAAAGTCTTTCTTTTGTAGCTGCCTAAACTATTTACTTTAGGATACAATATTTTTCACAATAATTTTAACAATTCGTATAATTTATTCAAGAAAAATAATTAATGTTTGTTGAGAGTTGATTGTTTAGTCACTATAAAAGATAGATTTTTAGTTGCTATGCTTAATTTTTCAAAAAATATTTTATTTATATTGAATAAATCAAAAGCAAACTGTCAGCTTTTAGTCAGTAATAATCACTTTCATTTTTGTAAAGGAACCTTGTGACGACCCAAGAGCTTTTTGCTATGTTTGGGTAATTTACAATAATGTTGAGCCCTTCAGTTTGGGATTTCCTTTGGCTGTTATGTATGCATTACTGTTTGATACAAAAATTTGGCATGATAAATACGGGTTCTTTTATGAGGTGAGCATCTACATCTTAAATAACTTAAAATAAGAAAATTAATAAATTATGTAACTAGTAGTGATGCTTCGCTACACGAGTTTCAGTCGATGATTTTTCTTAAAACATCTCATGTGTTTGAGTATTCTACTTATATAGACATATGCACCTTTCTGATACTACTCACCACTATATACATATCCACGATAGTTGCAAAATTATTGCTTACAAGAGCACTAACTTTCCTCGCAAAAATTTTATGAAAATACATAAAGTCTTATGCCGCATATTTTATTAACGCTCGTGTAAGCTGTGACCGAACAAAAAAGTTGTTACATATATAGATTATTTGTTAAATTTAAAGTGGAATTTATATAAATATCAGTTTCTTCATTGTAAGAATAAATCTCAACGAAAAAATTACTTGTTTTAACATCGACTAAATTCGCCATACATTTTTTTTATGTAATTGTATTTCTCTTGTTATGCGAATACACCCATTTTTGATTAATGTTTTTTAGGGGTTATTCTCATGTCACGTAAGATTTCAACGAGAACTCGTCTTAATAGAAGGCAATGACGAAAACCGCATCGGAGGATGCTGCACGGGCGTATCTTCCATTAGCAAAAGTGTATCGAATCTAAATTCAACACAAGAGTTTTCAGAAGATGGGTTCTCTTATTGTTTTTTTACATGGAACACTTGGACATCTGACAGACAGTTGAATACTTATTTAACTCTGTTTGATTTAAACCAATGGTATAAAGAGCAAATGCCAAGTAAGTTTATGTGTGTGGGTGTATATTTCTTTGTGATTATTAAAATGTAAATTTTTCTTCCTTTGAATAGGCTATTTACATAAGAGAAACAAGCATGTTGATTCCTATACAATTACTGTCTCCATTTCTGATTTTCTAAAGTCAGTTGATAATGAAAACAATTCAGCTTTGCTTGATGTAAAAGTCGACTTTAAATCCATTCTCCAATTTAAGGGAGCAGTGAAGTTAGAAGAGCATTATTACCCATCTTCTTTATCCTTCAGTAAATATGGTTTTAGTTTACTTATGTTCCTTTTCATACTTTCCCATTTATTTGTTTTCTTTATAGATTTNTTACCGATTGATCAAAATATAAAAAAAAAGGAAACCTGAAAGGTTCAGCTTTCATTGATAAAACCGTAAGTGATTTTAAGGGAATAAATGTTGAAATTTCGTTAGGAAACCTTCATAATCCAAACTATAATAGCAATGAAACATTTGCATCAAAACCTTGTCCTGTTACTACAAATTCACAAATAAATATATTTAAACAAATTAGTGATAAACATTCATTAATAGATACAAACACTAGTAACAACATTTGTGAAAATTATCTATCAGTATTTAAAAATGAGGCTAATATTAAAGGTCCACTAAATTATGATCAAGAACATAAAAGCTTAGAAAAGCAACTGTTAGACTGTGAAAAAGAAGAAATTCAAAACAGTGTGTCTCAAGTAAGTTTTCTTCAAAATGTTTCTTTGAATTCAGTTTCTTCTGAAAACCATGATATATTAAATAATGCTATAAAAGATGACGATGTCCAAATTAGAACATACATTTCTAGTGACATAAATACTAGTAATGAAAAAAAATTAATTACCAGTATAACGATGAAAAATGATGACGATTCTAAAGAATTTTCAGATGATTATAATGTCGTTGAACAGGACTTAGATATCTCCTCATCTAAACCGGATTTTTTTAATAAGGCGTTTATAAATCACGACAAGAATTTTACTTCTGTAATTAATTCGGAAAATATAGAAGAAATTTCAGAAGACTATTGTAATGGCACCGGAAAGGACCCAGACACATCCTCATGTTCCTTTCAATACGAGCCAAATTGTAATGAAATTAGTGATTCAAAACGTAAGAAAAAAGAAAAAGGTACTTTAATAACATCATGCTCAACTGTTACATCTGATTTATTTAACAACGCGTTCGTAAATAACGACACGAATTATACTGCTGTCGTGAATTCGGAAAGTAGAGAAGAAAACGACTGTATAAAATTCGTTTATGCTTGGGTTGCTGATAAGGGTGTTAATACTTCGTTTTCCTACGAAGCTGGAGAATCGAGCGAAGAAGAATATGAACTGATCGAAAGTGACAAAAGAACGGAAGTGTTTGAAAAACTACAAAAAGAAAGCACAGTAAACGTTAAGAAATCCTCACAGAGTGTAAATACATCAAGAAGAAAGACATCGTTACTACAGAAGGGAAATCTAAGTTCAAAAGACATCGAAGGTGTTCATGGCGCCAAAATAACTTGAGGTAGTTAAAACATTACAAACGCTTATTTTAGTAGTTTTTTCTGCAGTATACATAAGCATGGTTGATGTGGCCTCGCAGCTACAGGTCCCATTTTTTGTGTAAAAATACTATATACCACTGTTATTTACGAAAAAACTTTAGACCGCGGCAGTAAATAACAATTTTTAAAACTTTTTATATTTATGTGCTTTTTATTATTAAATATAAATTTGAATTCTTTTTTGTTTAAAATAATTTTATCCTAGGTGCTATATGATAATACGAATATTCAAAAGTGAATATAAATGCTAGTAAAACATTATTACATTTAAATTAATAATTAAAATA
>NW_020438937.1:296266-302383 GCF_000699045.2 Agrilus planipennis
ATAATATAAAAAAAAATAAATATGATGTAAAATAAAGATCTGGCTTATCTTTACTGGTCATTACTTTGTGTGTACATGTAATGACATAAATTAGCTAAATAAAAGGCAGTTTCAGAAGCCTTTACAAAAGTTGTTAGAATGTTAAAGAAAACATAACCTATCCCTTATCAAAATCTGTACTTATCAAATTCGGTAGTAAAAATCAGAAAATGTCATGATTCCTCATTACAAGACGAGTAATAATCAAAAGTAATATATTAAATACATTATAATGGGAAAGAAAAATAAAAGCAATTCTAGTTTAGGTAAATCCTTAGTTAGAGATCGCTTTAGAGGTAGAAATGGAAAATTTGTGGCAGACAAATCCATGGTAAGCAATTAAAATGTAGATATAATGCAAAATTTGTACAGCATAATTTTTTTGAATGGATTACCAATGCTTCATTATTACAGCTACATACAACAGAACTACTGGATGGTTATGACTGGGGCAGATTGAACTTGCAATCTGTAACAGAAGAATCATCATTTCAAGAGTTTCTTTCCACTGCTGAATTAGCTGGAACAGAGTTTCAAGCTGAAAAGTTAAATATAACATTTGTCAACCCTAAATCAAATGTAGGATTACTATCTGATTCTGAAAAAATGACTAAAATTATTGCACATGAAAAACATAAACATCTTATTCAAATACCACGCAGGTAAGATACTACATAATTATACATTTAACATAAAATGAATGTTTACAAAAATAAAAAATAGGCCTTTCTGGACTCCCAAGATGTCTGCAGAAGAATTACAATGTTTAGAAAGAGATAATTTTTTGAAATGGAGACGTTCCTTAGCTGAACTTCAAGAAGAAGAAGGTTTATTATTAACACCGTTTGAAAAAAATCTAGAATTTTGGCGTCAACTTTGGAGGGTTATTGAAAAAAGTGATGTTATAGTACAAATTGTTGATGCTAGAAATCCTCTACTATTTCGATGTGAAGATTTAGAAAACTATGTGAAAGACATATCTGAGGATAAAGTAAATTTAATATTAATCAACAAAGCTGACTTTTTAACTAAAAACCAAAGAGAAATTTGGGCAAAATATTTTGAGTCAGTTGGAATAAGGATTGCTTTCTTTTCAGCAATAATTGAAGAAAAAAAGACCAATAAGAAAACTAATGAAGATAAAAATGAAACTCAAAACAATGCAGATTTAGAAACAACTAATGTTGAAATATTAAAATTAAAAGTAGGAAAATTAGAAGAAAATGTTGATAAAGCTGCAAATGCTCTTTCACACATTATTAATAAAGTAGAGAAACTACTAAACAAACCTAACAGTTCTGAAACTATTTCATTAGAGAAATCAGATACTGTAAAAAATCTTACTTCACATGAAGATAATGTTATAATCAACAATAATGGGGAAGCAACATCAGAATGTATAAATATTTTAACTTCCAGACCTCAAAGTCCTGACATTAGCAATTCACCTGAGATTTTAACAAGGGAAGAACTTATTCAATTTTTTAAGGTAACTCATTCAGGAAAGAAAGTAACTGAAGGTCTAACTACCATTGGTATGGTAGGATATCCTAATGTAGGAAAAAGTTCTACAATAAATAACCTAATGACAGTAAAAAAAGTGTCTGTATCGGCAACTCCTGGGAAAACTAAACATTTTCAAACATTATTTTTGGACAAAGACATTCTTTTATGTGACTGCCCTGGTCTTGTTATGCCTAGTTTTGTGTTTACAAAAGCAGAAATGATCATTAATGGAATTTTACCGATTGATCAAATGCGGGATCATGTGCCTCCTATTAATCTTATTTGTAACTTAATACCCAGACACATTCTGGAAGATAAGTATGGGCTGATGCTGCCAAAACCTCTGGAAGGTGAAGATCCAGAAAGGCCTCCTTTTGCAGAAGAACTATTAAATGCTTATGGCTGTAAGTTATTTTAATTCCTTAGACATATATATTTTCTACATTATTTTGTTTTAGATAATAGAGGTTTTATGACAGCTAATGGTCAGCCTGATAATCCAAGAGCTGCAAGATACATATTAAAAGATTTTGTAAATGGTAAACTTCTTTTTGCTCATGCACCACCCAATGTTAATCAAAATGAATACCAAATTTGGCCTCAGAGGAAAAATAATGGGTGTATAAATAGAACATTGCCACCCAGACAAGCAAGAGCCATCAGGGTTTGTATATTTCAACTGCATAATGAAATAATAATAAAACAACTATGATGTTTTGTAGTCTAACAGAATAACAAGTGAAGATTTGGACAACTCTTTTTTTTACTCAAAAACACAAGGTTTACATGTGAAGGGCCAAATAATTCCTAATATTGGAGCAAATCATATAATTAGGCAAGTTTGTATGTTATATTGTAGTAGTATTCCTTGTATAATTTTACCATTTACAGGGAAGCATCTCTTGAGTCACAACAGTCCTTAAGATGTGATAAACCTTGGAAAAAAATTAACAAGTATGAAAATAAGAAAAAAAGGGAAAAATTAAGACGAGTCTATGCTCATTTAGATGAACATTAATTACAAACCAACCGAATGAATGAATTTGTTTTTCCTTGAAAAAGAAAATAAATATTGAATTACTTTGCTAAATTGTTTTAATGCAACAATTAATTTCACAAAAAAGGAACCATATTTCCAACACATACTGATAATGTTATTATATTTTGATAAATTTTAAATTCTATTTGATTAATGTTTTAAAATTTATGTANCTTTTTAATACTTATTGCTGTTGGTTTGTTTTTGGAGGAAACAATTAAATAATATAAATAATTCAGACTGTAGCAATTCACTTTTCATCGACAATTTAATTAATTTTGGGAAAAATCCTAATATTTTGCAGAGGTATATTTCAGCATTTGTTTTACTTAATTTTATGTTTTTCTCATTTTTAGAAAACTAGAAATTGATGGTACAGTTAAGTATCCTCTTCCATGTTTACGTAATCTACTTGAGATATATCTTGAAGACTGTTTAAGTTTAATTACTAAACATCAAATATTTATTTACACATTACTAGATATTACGGAATATTTGAGCGAGGAAGGGTAAAAATTACTTTTATGGGTAACAATTTTTTTTGTATATAATTTTTTTAAGGATATATATTTTGCAGTTACAAAACGGTTAAAAAACAATTAAAGATGTTTGCAGTAGTTTTCAAAATACCTGCAACAGTTACTAAAGTGGTAGAAGCTTTCTGGCAATTGGATCATGGAAATTATTATGTAAGTAAAAAAATAAATAAATCATGTTTCTGGTATTTTCCTTTTCCTTTTTTTTTTTCTTAGGATGCTGTTAATAAACTACTGGATCCTTGTATTCGTCTGGAAGATATTGAAATGTGGCAACATAAAATTTTATTGCAAGCACTGATTACTCATAATCAATATAAATTAGGTCTTTTGTATTTGCAGGTATTTTTCATTTAATTTTATCAAGTTTTATTCTATTATATACAATTTTAGATTAAAAAACCACCCCTTTTACAAGAAAACGACCTCTATTTACTCATATCTTTATACATTTCAAATAACATGCTGGGTGAGGCGTATCATTTTCAAAAAAGTAGAAGAGTAAAACATGGTGATATCAAATTAATTAGGCACTTTTTCGAAGGTGCGAATTACATATTCTTTCAACGTATTCTTTATAAAATTTGAATTTTTTAGAATGTGTGAATAAAAATAAAATTGTTGGTCTACTTGATATCTCACTAACTGCGAATGAAGAAAAGATATTGATTAACTATCTAAATGAAATACAAAATCCACAACTTAAACATTTAAAAACATTATTTCTCCTACAAAAATGGAATTATAGGCATACTGTGGAAGATGAAATTGCAAACAATTTTTCTCCAAAGGGGAAAGAAATTATCAATGCAGAAACTTCTCCTAGAATGTAGTTTTTTATTTTTATTTATTTTTTTTTATTTTATTATTTACAATGGAACATTTCAGATGCTTGTCTGTTACTTTTTATCCGCAAATTCTTGATGGAACGTGTGAAAATATAATAATAAAATGCCCAATTGCACAAAAAGAACAAAGCTTAGATGCTGATACATCCCACAAAAATGGTATAAGTCAACGTTTAATTATGTCAGAAAATGTTTCATCTGAAAATATTTGTTTTACACCGCCTAGTATTTTAATAGTAAGTTGTAAAGAGCATAATATTTTTTAAAAGCCGACTAAAAAAAGGATTTTTATTTCAGAAAACGAGGAAAAACTGCTCAAAAAATAGTTCAAGTACCAAAAGAAAAGGATTAAATTTCTCACCAAATCTTCGTAAGGTATGTTATAATAAAAAACTGATCTGTTTTTTTATATTTTATACTTATTTTTCCTTTAAGAAGAATGCTAGTGAATTAGTGGATGGTATGGTTCAAAGTACTTCAAAAAAATGCTGTCCAAGTTGTGATAATATTCATGGTAATAATTTATCAATACAAATAAGTCCAACAAAAAATCAATTTGAATTAGATGTTAGCTCCAGTGATTTAAAAAATGTAACTAAATGTGAAATTAATGAAGAATATCTCATCAACAACGAAAATGAAGTTTTGAGAGAAATTAATAATAGCATGGGCTTCTCAAATAAAGATATAGAAAGTGGTTTTTTAACTTCACTGAATCAAAGAGTTGAAACTTGTGACATTTTGAATTCATCTTGTGTAACAGAATTTGAATGTGTTCCAAACGAAAAAGAAACCTCCAATAATCAGTTTCATGATTTAGATAAAATACTTATGAAACCTAATGATCAAAAAAATGATGAAAAGTCTGAATTCGAAGTACAAATCATTAATGAAAATGACGATGAAAATTCTGAAATAGTTTATAATGTAAATACTTTCATAGAGAATAAAGAAAATTTAAAAATTGGTACAAATCTGGAATTTTGTTCAGAACCAATAAACAATGAACAGGAATTTTCAAAAACTAATGTTCATTTCAAACATAACATAAAAGATGTTGAAGAAAATGAAATATACTATGATCATGATAAAATGATGATTGAGAAACTATCTTCTGATTATGAGAAAGACAAGTTAAATAATTTAACTGAAAATAACTGTAGCAGTAGGTACCAAAATAATAAACAGACTTGTTTATGGAATTCATTATCTAATGAAAAAAAGCAGAAACGTTCTAGAATAAGCAGGAACAAGGAAAATAACAGAAAATCTGTTTCGCTAATCCGTGTTAAAATATCGCCAAGAAAAGATTATCACAAAGATCAAAAAAGTAAAAGCGTAATGAAAGAAAAAGCTATAACTTTTAAAACTAACAAAAATACCGTTTATCAAGAACATAAAATTCATAATAAATATTCAAAGGACAGTTTCGAGCAGAGTATTAATGTAGATACTATTTATGAAGCTGGAAAACAGTTTAGGACAAATTATTCCAATTCATCTTTTAAAGAGAGGAACATAGAAAGACTTTCAACCCGTGTTCGCTTAACACCAAAAAAAGGAAAAGAAAAAAGCAAAAACTCGGCAGTTTCTCTTATTCGTCTTCGAGTAACACCTATAAAAGAAATAAAAAATGATATACTTGAAAATACAGAATCAAATAAACAAATAAATGCATCATTTCCTCAGTCGAAACAATCAAATAACGAAAAATTAACGATATCAGCTTGTAACGAAAGCAAAATAGAGTTTAAAATTAAAGGAAATTCACCAGTACCAGGAAAATTAAAGTATGAAAGTACTGGCATATTAGTAGCAAATGAAACTGAGAAACAAAATTTAGAAATTAATTCTGAAAAGCCACAAAAGAAAACGAATGAAACTTCTGCTTGTAATGTTACTCAAGGTAGTATAAAATCTCCTGATAAAATACAAAAAATATATAATGATTTTCTTTATGCTTTTACTTACGAACAAAAAAATCCTAAATATTCAAATGGTACACAAGAACACTCACATGAGTCTTTAAATAAGGTAACGGAATCTGAAGAAGAAATTATTATTAAATATAAAAAAAAAGGAAACCTGAAAGGTTCAGCTTTCATTGATAAAACCGTAAGTGATTTTAAGGGAATAAATGTTGAAATTT
>NW_020438937.1:305737-320732 GCF_000699045.2 Agrilus planipennis
TATTGTTGCTTCTTCTAAATTATCCTGTATATCAATATTTATCACATGAACTATTGAATTATCTGATGGTGTTTTATTTTCCATATATTCTAATACTTGATCATAAACACGTTCCTCACATGTTATTAAAATATCGAATTTTTCTGTGCATTCTTGAAATTTTTCTGGTTTTGTTTTAATTCTTCTATTTCTATCTAATGTATGTAGCAAACCATTTTGAGTATATCTTTTAAACATTAAGGAAAAAATAGTACACTGTATACAACATATATAAATTGATTTGAAGAGGATACAAAGTTTTGTCTTTGCTGATTAAATCGTTGTATATTTCATCATATGAAACACCAAAATCATATATATTTGGTTTATCAGCAGCTGATCCTGGCAATTTCACTTTATCACCTGTTCCATAAGACTTAACATAGAAACCTTTTTTTGCAAGGAAAGCGTGAGCTTCCATGCTGCGATTCATATTACTTGAACATATAATTGCAATTCGTAAATTATTCATATCTATATCGTTATTGGCCATTTATTTTATTAGGTAGATATTCTAAAGAAAAAACGTTCACAATAAAATGCAAAGTATGAATCAATTTGAATACCGATTGAAATTTGAATCTTTATTGTTTAGAATGTATTAAAATAATTCTCTTGTCTTAATGAATCTACATTATTGTAATATTATTACTACAATTAATTAAATAGCAATTAAATAATCAAATCAAATAATGAATAACCTAAAATAAGTGATAAATGTCAAAAATTTCTTACAAAAAAATTGTTTTTATGTCAAAAGCTGTTGTCACAAATTACAGTATTGCCAAGCACAAATAAATTATCATATTATAAATTGTCGTTAAGTGACTTTGGTATACCTTAAAATTAATTGTAATATCATATAATATATTTCAGCCTAATTACTCGACAATTATTAATTGTACAAATGTGATTTTACTATACATCGTGCATATACTTTATTCCGCATTTTACACTTGACAACATTGAACATTTATTACTGTCAGAGAAACACGAAATAATTGTTGATGGTATTTTAAACCAACTAAAAAATCTGTTAAAAAAGTGAAAAATATAACATATGTTTGCAAAAATTTATAATTATATTACAAAGGTGTTATAAAAATTTAAGTAATATATGTTACATATTTTTGAAACGAATTTCATACAACTGCGAAACTAACATAAAATGTTGCAAATGGCGTTTGCATTGATTTTAAATGCATTTATTAATAATTATTTGTTTACTACAATGCGAATGGAAAAAATTGGTTTCTCATTCTTCGAGAAGTAATATAAAAGTGAGTACATTTATTTATGATAACGAACGCATTAAAAAATTTATAATTTTCATACATATGCATATTTCACTTCAATATTTCTTATATTTTACTATAAGATTCAGTTTCTGCGAAAAAGTAACTTAAAAATATGTACGATGTGATATTACATTTTTATTTAAAGTACTTTTTGTGCTTGTAAAATATACAGTATGGATTTTATAATTTGGTTGAAATTTCCTGTGCTTATAAAAAGTTCTGACATTTGTTTGTGATTATGCTGTTTGATAAACATTTTAATAAGCACATCAGTCATGTAAGGAAACCACGATAAGATAAAACAAAGTAGTAAAATTTTACTGATTTTCTTGTTTTTAGTGAAACTTTGATATCCTTGTATGATAACAGCAAAGTAGAGAGGCATACTTGTTATCAGTGTGAATATTTTTAATTTTATGTCATTCATATCACATACATAGTTATTCAGAAGGTTTTTGTTATCTTGTTCTGCTTTTGGAAATTCTATATGTGCATCAGAAAGATTTTTTACTTCTAGCACAATATCATAAATAGACTTCAAAATATCATTTACTTCAGTGAATTTTTCTAACTGTTGGTATGGTAAAGAAGTGTTGTTAACACTTGTGTTTTCATTGGAAGTAGAATTCGAGTAATTTCCTATGTGCGGGGTCATTACAAAATTATAGAATACAATAATTAACAAAATAGGTACAATCCAGCTCAAACCAAAAATACCAATTGCTACTAAAAAATCATTCCTTTTGAGAAAAATTGGGACTAGCTGTTTTCCTTGGCTGTTGATATATTTTTCGTTAATTTGTTCTGGTTGTCTAGAAATTTCCGTTTGTAATGATTCATTAGTTGTACTATTATTTCGTTTAAATTTTGGAGCCAGAAAATTTTCTGTTAAAGAATCATTTCTCTTTTCCTCTGAAAGGAAATTATTTTCAATCTTTTTAGGTGTTGTTTCATCTGAATCACATTCTATTGAGACAGAATTAACATTTTCTGTTGAATTATTATCTTTTGGATCACATTGTGTAGTCACTTTTACTTTATTCTGTTTTATGTCTTTTTTTGAAATACTTTTATTTGAACATAATTTATGCTCGTACTTTGCAGAAACGATTCCAAATACACTGTTTGCAAAAGAAAGTATCACTATTACATGTGGATAAAACAAATCTTCAAAAGAGCATTCAGTAAAAGTTGATTCGTTTTCATTGATGGAATCTGTTCTTATGAATTCTTTTGAATTCCTCCAAAAAAGTGGTATATCAAAATATTCTATTTTAGTAGACTTATTTAAATTCAGCATTTCACTCAATAAATTATAATTGTTATCAGAATACAAGTTATTTTCTGTATCTTCTTTTATTTTCTTTCCAAGTGTTGAGATTTTGTTTTCAGTTTGATTTTTTTGGAAAATCGAACTTATAATATTTATATAGTTTGGAGTAATATTTTCAATTATGTCTTCATTTGTATACTGCTCACTGGTGAAATTGTAAAAATTGTTTTCTGCAATAACTTCAAAAAATGGCAAAGGTGTTATATTAATGTGAAGTGCATGGTTTAAGTTTTCTAACAAAACCGGAGTATTTACTTTACCCATTACTGTGCTTGCATAAATGTAAACTGATCCAATAACAGTTGTAGCTAGTGTGTGAGACATTGAAAAAAATAGATATTTTCTGTCTACTTTTAATCGCACAAGCAAATAAAATTGTGTTAGCAGTCCAACTGTAATTAATATAACTCCAGTTACATAAAATGATTCAAACATTTTGTTTAAACAAAAACACCTTGAACTTAAAAAGTTAATTATATTCTAATTAAAAGTTGTTGCACTGTTTAACGCCACTAAGAGTGGTAGTTAAAAGATTTCATACAAAAAGTTTGAACTTATTTTCTGTTTGTATTGTAGCTTATCAATAACTGTGAAAATGCATAAGGGTAGGATAAAGTTATCGTTATATATTAAAAGGTTGTTGACCTATAACTAAGACTATAGTTACAATTAAATAAATTTATACTTTTTTTGTAACCCACATTTTTTAAAAAATTGTTCCTTTTTTGGAAATTAATGTTCTGCATTCATATATTATTGTTTTTTTTTTGTTTCAACTTAAATATAATGATGCGTAATGTTTAATAATTATTTACTTTTTCTAGGTTTTTTTAGTTGCAATTAAATATACTTTTAAAAAATGCCTGTTAGAAGAGCAGCTGATCCCATTTGCGTTCAACATGCATGGGATGCCGTTAGGTTTGCAAATTCGTCCCATTTGACGAGTAATTTATCTGTAATGGTAAAATATTTACAAAAAGTAGAAAATTGTACTGTAAATCAAGCAGAACTGCACATTAAGCAATGCCTTCAAGATGGACTTCTCATGTAAGAAAAGTACATTTTATTGAGTTAAAGAATCTTAAGTGGAACAGAATGGACTGTTCTTTTATTTTTTTAGATCACTACATAAGTTAGGTACCAAAGGCTCGAAAATCGGAGTTCCTGTAGAAGTATATAAAATTCCTCTTGAAGATTTTGAAAAAGTAGCTTTATATTATTTTTATCACATTTTTATTCGGTATAAATATTAATTTATGTATGTTTGTAGTCACGTTGCGACGATAAGGACTGGTACTGTATTGAATGTCACTTAGCGGGAGATGTCACTCCTTGTGGACGATGCCACCGAGTTTTCCATTCGGAATGCACTACCGTTTCCAAGAAAAAATTTAATGATTTTCAGAATATTTCGAAAACGTGCAACAATTACAATATAAAAGCGACTCTGGAAAATCGACTAAGTTCGCTTAATAGCTCCACTTCCAGCGTCATATCAGACGTAAGCTTGAACGATTTTGTCGAAGAAACAAACAAAATGCCGGATAAAGAAAATATACAAGATAACGAGAAGAATACCGATAGCGCTTGTAGTTTGGTTGGAATTTTCGAATCTTTCGATAAAATGGAAGACGATACTTTAGAAAACATGGAAAATTTAGTAGACAGTGCAATAGAGGACAAGGACAAAAAGAAAGATTCATCTCCTGTAGAAGTTGTAGAAAGTATTGAAAATAAAAATGAGACTGGAGTTACAAGTGATAATGTAGAAAACACAAATGGAACCGATTCAAAAGGGAAAAATGGTTATGATGAAAGCCTATGCAGAATTTGTAATTTATTTGATTCTCAAGAAGATGTATCCTTAGAAAAGAAAGAACTCAATTATCTGTTGATGTTTGTACTCAAAAGAATCAGATCCTGGGTAAGACTCAAAAATACATTAAAATTTATCTTGAAATTATTTTTATATCAAGTTATAGTTGCACAGTGCATATTATCAGATTTAAATTTTAGTATCATTTATTTTCTTCCATTAGATTCCAGCCTGTTTGACAGATAAAATGGCTCCGAATGAAAAACCTAATTGGTTAACAGAAGAGGAGGTCAAATGGAGGGTGTCACGATTATTTTATGAAAATATAGACATGTCCACAATAGAAGAAAAATTGGAATCTGAAAGTTATAGCAGGGTGTGCGAATTTATGGCTGATGTTGTAACTGTTCAACATAATGTGGCAATTTTTCACGGAAGTAAGTTAAAGCGAAAACATGCTAATTCTATGTTAAGCAATTTGAAATATATTGATATAAATGAAAATTAATTTTAATGTGGAACAATACTGCTTTTTTTCTATTTAATCCGACAGTTGTTTGTTTCAGTTGAATCGCAAGAATATGGCGCTGCTGAACTTATGTACGAGGACTGTAATTACGACCTGTCGGAATTACGAAATTGTGTCGACTGCTACCGACACAGTAACGAAAAGGGCAATAGTAAATGGTTTTCATTACCTTGCCGAGTACCGCACAAACTAGTTTGGGCTAAGCAGAAAGGATATCCTTATTGGCCTGCAAAAGTAAGTGAATTTTTTACCTTGCTTAGATGTAAAAAACAAAATGGGAATGTTAATTGTTTCAAAATGACTCCTAATTATCGAGTAAATAATCATTTTTATGTTTTTTGTAAATACTTTTGTTTTATAGGTAATCAAAGAGGCAAATGGCAAATATGACGTCCGTTTCTTTGGAGGAAATCATGAACGAGCTTTGTTACAAAGGGTTTTCATTAAACCGATCTCAACACCCATGAAAAATCTTCAGGTAATTAATTAACGTAACCTAATAATGTACAAAAAAAAAAGGAAGAAGTACTTTGTTTGAATTAATCGAATTTGTAAAAATGTAATTTGCTGTTTTAGTCGTATTAATACATAGATTAACAGAGAGTGTTACAGTAGTCGCTAATAATGTGTAACATCTAGATTCATTAATGAGCAAAATAATTTCACAACGTAAGCTGCATGACCACCTTCTCAAGTTCCGCTTATGCGTTTTCGCCGCATTCATAATATTACTACGAGTCTTTCATGCGTACATACCAAACAGTACGATGTTGCACATAAAAAATGAATTACAGTTAAAATTAAGGCAAGGGGGTCTGAACAAAATTAAAAACTGTGCATTTTGTATTATATTACTTGTAAGTCGAAAAAGACTGTTAGTTTAATTTTGAATGGTACAAAAAAGGTCACACATAACGATAACTAATTGAAAGACGACCTATAGATAATTACATTTATACTATAATAAATACATCTTCACTACGTGTTTATTATAAATCAAATCAACAACAAATTTATTTGCATGAATTTTTAAATTTCAGATAAAGAAGAATGCTGCATTTAATAGAGCTATGGATGAACTAATGTTTCATCAGAGGTTGATCGAAAATCCTAGCGAAGTGAATCTGTTAAATCAAAAAATTAAGACTGAACGAAGACCGAAAGAGAAAAAGGTGCCACTACACGTTCCTAGGCCGAGATCGCAAATGTCTAAGAAAGTGGAAAGCA
The DNA here is from genome assembly GCF_000699045.2 of Agrilus planipennis. NCBI lineage: Eukaryota > Metazoa > Arthropoda > Insecta > Coleoptera > Buprestidae > Agrilus > Agrilus planipennis. The sequence continues at coordinate 311,980 of NW_020438937.1, forward strand.
TGTCTCCGTCTGAAGATGATGTTTTCACGTTCGACGAAATGTGTGACGATTTTGAAAATAGTTTTGCCAAACGGATAGCTAAAAGGAAACTTTCTCGTAGTCCATCAACAGGTATTATTATAAAATTATTTATTTAACATAATTTGTGGATTAGGCTATTAAAGTAGACTTGGTGGTGTGGACATCGTATAATGGAAGCTTGGTGTGCAGGTCACTGTATAGAAACTAGACTCTAAATATCACTTGGCTCTAAAAATCGATGTTTCTCCTTTATTTGTGTGCAATTCCTGTAAATCTTCTATACATTTGTTACTTCCCCAGTTCTATTAGCGAGGGAGATGTTTTATTCGTATTTACCTATCCACTTTCTGCTTATAAAGCCTAAGCAATTTTTGTATTTAAAAATAAAAGTGTTTCATTCTTAAGCAAAGGCAAGCACAAATCAACTAGAATTAAATCTAAATATATATATGCTCCTCTTAAATACAAAAAAGCATACGATTGTATTAGCATTTTTTTACCACATAGGTTCAGTGAAAGCTGTGAAGAAAAAGGTACTAGTTTCTGGTCCTCCTGTAATAAGAAACCTACCAATAAAAACAGCCAAACGCTCTACCAGTGATGTTATTAACTTAACATCAGACGGAGACGAAGATGTATCCTTCAAGGATGATGACCAGTTTAGCCCAGGGTGATTTAAAAAATTCTATTTTCATGTTTATTTTGTGAAGAATACAAAAACAACATCATAATAAAAGTATGATAAATCTATGAATAAAAAATTGTATTCTTAAGTATGTGAATTTTCAAATTGCTTGTTTTAGTTTTATTTCAGTTTTGCTTTTACCGTAATTTAATAAACATTTCTTCGTTTTCTACGTTAACATCAATTGTATTAAAAGCATATATAAGGAAATTGGAAATTATTTTAGATATGGCGAAGTAAGTAGCTCGACAGAACATATCAAACTTTCCGAAGACGGTGTTAAAGAAGTCGGTGATGGTATCATGCAGCAGTTAGACAGACAATACAGCGAAGCGGTAGAAAGAGTAAGTAGAATGAATTTTTAACGCTATACGTTGTCATTTTATCGCTACTTTAGCTTTTTTTTTCACAGACCAAACAAAAATTAGAAAAGTGCAAGGATAAAAAGCAACTCATCAAAGTAGCTCTTGACAGTATGCAAGCAGAAATCGACAGAATAAATAACGATCATGACGACTATTTGAAGAAAATTTTTGAAGCTCATAATCAGGAAATTTCACAAACGAAGAAGAAGCAGTGGGTAAGTAGTTTTATTTCATTTATTTTCAGTACAAGGAATATATATATTTTAAAGGGATGGGGCTATCAGTAAAGTTAGGCGAGACCCATTCATGCTTTAAAATGCCGTTGTTGTAACTAATAAGTGCAATCAGTTGTAGAAAGAAATTTAATATTCATTTTTTTTTCTGAAAAACTTCATGACTAATTTTTATGGGTAACATATAATTTCAAATTCTGCGTAGGGACACAAAAAAATTAAATCTATAGAATCATTAGTAAAAAAAATGTATGTATTTATTAATACTTATAATTTGGTCTTTTTTACATTATTAGAACTGGATTTCACTAAAATTTTCTTTTACTTCTTTCGTTGGTATATTTTAATTAAAGACGATTTAGATCTATACTGGAATGCAACTACTAATTACGTGTAGAACACGTCAACATACAGAAACAATGTGAGACTCGATTTATTTAGCAATGGCCTATAAAATCGAATTTATTATTTGTCTTCATGAGTGTTTTAACAAAGTTTTCTTTTCAGTGTTACAATTGCGAGCAGGATGCAATTTATCACTGCTGTTGGAATACTGCATACTGCTCGCCAACATGCCAGCAACAGCATTGGCAAGCTGAACACAAGAAAGTGTGCCGAAGGAAGCGTTAAAGTATAAAAACTGAACTAAGGGAAATTATGCCAGAAAAGAAAAAATGTAATCATTACGACCATTTAGTCATTTTTCTCTATTTTAAACGATAAAGTGATTTTTAAAGCACTATTTGTAATTTACGTTTTTCACATAAAAGTAGTTTTACCATAAATGATCATGAAATAAAGGAAATATTTCTTGTAATTTAGGTAGACAAAAAACGAACACATTTTCAATTCTTTAAGTAGCCATTGACCAAATAATTTTATTATTTGATCGAAGTAAAAAAAATTCTTTTTATTTGAATAATTTGACTGTTCTTTTTTTAGCAAATCCTATTTGCAATTCTATATTTACGAATTATCATAGATTATTATTTTGTGTTCACTGTGTCATATTATGTGGAATAAAACTATCCTATTAATTTAGAGTTTAATTTTAGATACTTTTTACGAATTAATAAAAGACAATGCAAAGACACTAAATAAAAGACTAATGAAAGAATAGTTAAATTTATACAGCAGTTTGGCATAGACCTGTTTTCTATTCGTTCAAATGTCCATTAAATTGACTGGATTGAGGAAGACATAAGAAAATGCGTTATTGCAGTTGCGATTTTACTTGTTTATTCTTCTGCACCATTATAGGTGGTTTTCTAAGGTAATGTGTGTATTACATTTTCAATTATTTTGTGTGAATTGTTCTATTTCTTACTATAGGGATGAATGGAGGATTTTACAGGTTTGTTAACCCCAAGTTTACATGAAGATGCTGTAAACCAACATGGTTGGTATGTAAAAAATAAAACTTAATACTAATTGTAAAAGCAAATGCAATAACTTTTTTTATTAAATTAAATGTGAATTTGAGATGTTGGATGGTTTGCGAGTGATGGATCAATTAGTGCAGCTATGCCTACCTAGGGATTTAAGGGACGTTTAGTTAAAAATAGGTGTTGTGGGGTGCAAGCTATAACAGCCCATATCAAAAAGTATAGAAATAAAAAAATAGCGAATTTAAAGTCTCTTTTTGATGTAATTCCTGTTTTAGTTAATAATTCTTCATCATTTTTTTTTAATAATTAATGAACAATTACTCACATCATCTTCCATTTCTATTCTTTCCAATTCAACGTTTTTAAATGTATTTGAGATGTTATGTTTTTCTAAAAATTGCAAGTCTGCAGAAGACAACTGTTCTCCTAGCTGTCTCAATGCAATTAGGATTTCAGCCTGAAAACAAAATAAGCTGTATACAATGTGTACTATGCTATTTATCACTGAAGAGGTGGGAAAGAGATAACACAAAGAAATGGTTACCACCCTAGTGAAAAAAGAAAAAATTGAAACACACTCACAGAGACAAAAAAGCATTCTAATTACCTTTTGTCTTTCAAATCCATCAATGCTTAGCTTATTCAGTTTAAAATCATGTTCAATAATTGATAATCTTTGTTTTAATAACTGAGGTTCTTTTTTTCCAAAAAGTTTTATAACTTCTGGAGTATGAAATGCTTGAGAGATAGCAGCCTGTGTGGCCTATGAAATGTAAGTTTATTTTTAAACAACATAGTATTTAATATTCAAATTAATATATTTAATACTCAAATGCTTTTACCAATTGAATAGCTCCCAATTCACTAATTAAAGATATATCTCCATTAACAAGTTTTTTTAAACTGTCGTTCAATTCTCTCAATTGTTCAAGAGTTTCTTCCTTAGTTTCATTATATTCTTCTGGTTCTAAATCATCTCTAAAAGGAATAATGGAAAAGGAATTAAATAAATTTATCAACTAAATTCTATTGAGACAAAATTACTATTATTACTCTATCAAATGTCTTTTTACCGGCATTTATCTAAATCTGCCAATTGTTCCACTAATCTGTCTAGCTGATTACTTAAATTTTGTTTAAGTTTTTCAGTTTCTTGTTTTCCGAAGGAAGTCATTTTGGCTTAGGTTAAATAATGTTATGCTAAGACTTTAGAATACAACGTGTAACTAGATACGTTAATATTTTACTAATCATCACATTTCACTCTATATTTTATGGATATGACAGAAATGAAAAGAAAAAAGAATTTAAGAATGTTTGTTCTAAAAGTACGTATTTACTTCCAAAATTTTGACAGGTTTTTAGTAAATAAAACTGTCACTAGATGCTCTAAAGTAAAAAACGTGGAAGTCGCGTGTTACTCTCTATTAAACTAATAAATTTAAGTTCTGTTAAAGACAGTGACGTTTAATATTTTTGATATTGAAACAATCTGAAAACAAAAGTGCGCGTATTTACATAGTTTATTCCCCACGGGGGACTTGTGGACTCCTTCAAAAACATGTTTCTGAATTAAATATCCGCCATCTTGAAATATACCTTAACCTTAAGTAAGTTCAAGTGGTATTGTAGTGTTAAGAATTCCAAAATCCGTAATCATCTCTGTTAAAAAGACGTTTGAATAAGTGAATACTCACACGAGACATGAAGTATTTCAACGAAAGTGTCCTATCAGAAACATTCTGAACTTATGTGGAATTTAATAGTGAGTCCTCTGCAGCTTCTGTAAGGGTCTACGTGCCCCAGGGCTGACATGAGCGGGAATCAGAAGCAGACGTCTGGCGTTGTTTCCCAACCACAGACGCGTTATCCGCAAGGACCGTATCCTTTATAATTTTTTTAATTTTTTTTCTCAGAAACTTTATTCCTGTAAATTGTCATTATTCTTGTTATTAGTTTTCGTGTTTTTTTTGTTTTTCACAAACGCCCTTATCTAAATTTACTTATTGCGATTAACAGTGTAGACGTTCTAGTGGCGGAGCTGTTACGATCGGTAATTAAATAGATTTCAGTGGTATGTGACTTGTTTGTATAGTAATAGCAGTGTTGTACTAGTCAGTACTAGTGTGCTGGATAACTTTCAACATCCAGTTCACATTCACCTGCTTATGCAGAAAGTCAGTGGCGTTAGTCCATATGGTGCTGGTTTATGGTAATTGTTAAAAGTTTGTTTAAATGACACTAAAATTACCGAATTACCTATTAATTATTTTTTAATGCAACATATTGGGAATTAACACACAGTATTTTATCTAATGTTAGTGTATTTGACAAGTTATAAATTAATTAATGAAGTTTGANGAAATCGACAGAATAAATAACGATCATGACGACTATTTGAAGAAAATTTTTGAAGCTCATAATCAGGAAATTTCACAAACGAAGAAGAAGCAGTGGGTAAGTAGTTTTATTTCATTTATTTTCAGTACAAGGAATATATATATTTTAAAGGGATGGGGCTATCAGTAAAGTTAGGCGAGACCCATTCATGCTTTAAAATGCCGTTGTTGTAACTAATAAGTGCAATCAGTTGTAGAAAGAAATTTAATATTCATTTTTTTTTCTGAAAAACTTCATGACTAATTTTTATGGGTAACATATAATTTCAAATTCTGCGTAGGGACACAAAAAAATTAAATCTATAGAATCATTAGTAAAAAAAATGTATGTATTTATTAATACTTATAATTTGGTCTTTTTTACATTATTAGAACTGGATTTCACTAAAATTTTCTTTTACTTCTTTCGTTGGTATATTTTAATTAAAGACGATTTAGATCTATACTGGAATGCAACTACTAATTACGTGTAGAACACGTCAACATACAGAAACAATGTGAGACTCGATTTATTTAGCAATGGCCTATAAAATCGAATTTATTATTTGTCTTCATGAGTGTTTTAACAAAGTTTTCTTTTCAGTGTTACAATTGCGAGCAGGATGCAATTTATCACTGCTGTTGGAATACTGCATACTGCTCGCCAACATGCCAGCAACAGCATTGGCAAGCTGAACACAAGAAAGTGTGCCGAAGGAAGCGTTAAAGTATAAAAACTGAACTAAGGGAAATTATGCCAGAAAAGAAAAAATGTAATCATTACGACCATTTAGTCATTTTTCTCTATTTTAAACGATAAAGTGATTTTTAAAGCACTATTTGTAATTTACGTTTTTCACATAAAAGTAGTTTTACCATAAATGATCATGAAATAAAGGAAATATTTCTTGTAATTTAGGTAGACAAAAAACGAACACATTTTCAATTCTTTAAGTAGCCATTGACCAAATAATTTTATTATTTGATCGAAGTAAAAAAAATTCTTTTTATTTGAATAATTTGACTGTTCTTTTTTTAGCAAATCCTATTTGCAATTCTATATTTACGAATTATCATAGATTATTATTTTGTGTTCACTGTGTCATATTATGTGGAATAAAACTATCCTATTAATTTAGAGTTTAATTTTAGATACTTTTTACGAATTAATAAAAGACAATGCAAAGACACTAAATAAAAGACTAATGAAAGAATAGTTAAATTTATACAGCAGTTTGGCAAAAAAGGTCACACATAACGATAACTAATTGAAAGACGACCTATAGATAATTACATTTATACTATAATAAATACATCTTCACTACGTGTTTATTATAAATCAAATCAACAACAAATTTATTTGCATGAATTTTTAAATTTCAGATAAAGAAGAATGCTGCATTTAATAGAGCTATGGATGAACTAATGTTTCATCAGAGGTTGATCGAAAATCCTAGCGAAGTGAATCTGTTAAATCAAAAAATTAAGACTGAACGAAGACCGAAAGAGAAAAAGGTGCCACTACACGTTCCTAGGCCGAGATCGCAAATGTCTAAGAAAGTGGAAAGCATGTCTCCGTCTGAAGATGATGTTTTCACGTTCGACGAAATGTGTGACGATTTTGAAAATAGTTTTGCCAAACGGATAGCTAAAAGGAAACTTTCTCGTAGTCCATCAACAGGTATTATTATAAAATTATTTATTTAACATAATTTGTGGATTAGGCTATTAAAGTAGACTTGGTGGTGTGGACATCGTATAATGGAAGCTTGGTGTGCAGGTCACTGTATAGAAACTAGACTCTAAATATCACTTGGCTCTAAAAATCGATGTTTCTCCTTTATTTGTGTGCAATTCCTGTAAATCTTCTATACATTTGTTACTTCCCCAGTTCTATTAGCGAGGGAGATGTTTTATTCGTATTTACCTATCCACTTTCTGCTTATAAAGCCTAAGCAATTTTTGTATTTAAAAATAAAAGTGTTTCATTCTTAAGCAAAGGCAAGCACAAATCAACTAGAATTAAATCTAAATATATATATGCTCCTCTTAAATACAAAAAAGCATACGATTGTATTAGCATTTTTTTACCACATAGGTTCAGTGAAAGCTGTGAAGAAAAAGGTACTAGTTTCTGGTCCTCCTGTAATAAGAAACCTACCAATAAAAACAGCCAAACGCTCTACCAGTGATGTTATTAACTTAACATCAGACGGAGACGAAGATGTATCCTTCAAGGATGATGACCAGTTTAGCCCAGGGTGATTTAAAAAATTCTATTTTCATGTTTATTTTGTGAAGAATACAAAAACAACATCATAATAAAAGTATGATAAATCTATGAATAAAAAATTGTATTCTTAAGTATGTGAATTTTCAAATTGCTTGTTTTAGTTTTATTTCAGTTTTGCTTTTACCGTAATTTAATAAACATTTCTTCGTTTTCTACGTTAACATCAATTGTATTAAAAGCATATATAAGGAAATTGGAAATTATTTTAGATATGGCGAAGTAAGTAGCTCGACAGAACATATCAAACTTTCCGAAGACGGTGTTAAAGAAGTCGGTGATGGTATCATGCAGCAGTTAGACAGACAATACAGCGAAGCGGTAGAAAGAGTAAGTAGAATGAATTTTTAACGCTATACGTTGTCATTTTATCGCTACTTTAGCTTTTTTTTTCACAGACCAAACAAAAATTAGAAAAGTGCAAGGATAAAAAGCAACTCATCAAAGTAGCTCTTGACAGTATGCAAGCAGAAATCGACAGAATAAATAACGATCATGACGACTATTTGAAGAAAATTTTTGAAGCTCATAATCAGGAAATTTCACAAACGAAGAAGAAGCAGTGGGTAAGTAGTTTTATTTCATTTATTTTCAGTACAAGGAATATATATATTTTAAAGGGATGGGGCTATCAGTAAAGTTAGGCGAGACCCATTCATGCTTTAAAATGCCGTTGTTGTAACTAATAAGTGCAATCAGTTGTAGAAAGAAATTTAATATTCATTTTTTTTTCTGAAAAACTTCATGACTAATTTTTATGGGTAACATATAATTTCAAATTCTGCGTAGGGACACAAAAAAATTAAATCTATAGAATCATTAGTAAAAAAAATGTATGTATTTATTAATACTTATAATTTGGTCTTTTTTACATTATTAGAACTGGATTTCACTAAAATTTTCTTTTACTTCTTTCGTTGGTATATTTTAATTAAAGACGATTTAGATCTATACTGGAATGCAACTACTAATTACGTGTAGAACACGTCAACATACAGAAACAATGTGAGACTCGATTTATTTAGCAATGGCCTATAAAATCGAATTTATTATTTGTCTTCATGAGTGTTTTAACAAAGTTTTCTTTTCAGTGTTACAATTGCGAGCAGGATGCAATTTATCACTGCTGTTGGAATACTGCATACTGCTCGCCAACATGCCAGCAACAGCATTGGCAAGCTGAACACAAGAAAGTGTGCCGAAGGAAGCGTTAAAGTATAAAAACTGAACTAAGGGAAATTATGCCAGAAAAGAAAAAATGTAATCATTACGACCATTTAGTCATTTTTCTCTATTTTAAACGATAAAGTGATTTTTAAAGCACTATTTGTAATTTACGTTTTTCACATAAAAGTAGTTTTACCATAAATGATCATGAAATAAAGGAAATATT